>NC_041401.2:176005717-176278217 GCF_900747795.2 Erpetoichthys calabaricus
CTAAAATTTTTTGCAAGATAAGCATTGTAAATAATTATATCATCTGGAAGATCTATTTTATTTGTTTTGTCAGTGAGTAGCAAGATTTCGGAAGCAAGTTTGAAAATGAGCACAAAATAAATGTACAATAGCCACATACAGGATAAGCTATACTGTTGTTAATATGCTGCAAATCAATGTTACATTGCAAAGAAGCATTATTATAAATGTGATGGTAACTGAATTCCCATAAATTTCAAGATCCAATAGAATAATGCAAAGAAATCTCTACTTCCCAATGACTACCATTTAATTTCTATCAATTTGATATTATCTTACAAACACTAAAAAGTGATCTGGCTCATGAATACTGACTTTACCTGTCATTTGATTTGAAGAGTTAATCTTCAGGGCCTGTGGCCAGGTGGTCCTCACAGAGGTGCTAATTGGGTGGTGATCAGTAAACCACTTAAATGTTTGCACTAAATGTGAGAGGCTGCACACGTTCATGTGTCATTGTTTGTGTTTAGGCTAACACAACAGTATAGGGGCAAAACGATGTGGCCAAAATGTGCACATTGTCATTAGCATGTGAAAACCACCACAAAGGAGAATGGCCCATTATCACTTCCTGATGTGGCACACAGTCCTACAATAACACATCCACACTTACTCAGCACTTTGTTACAATTTGTGTGAAATATGCATATCCTGCATCATACTTGTTTCTCACTGAAGTGTTTGGACCTTCAGGAAATGTATTACTGGCCCAAGGGTGTTCTGGATATAAACTATTGTTTTAAGGAACAAGGTGAAGATCCAGTAATAAATGACTAGCAAACCTGGCAAGAGTTGGCCCAATAAGAAATCAAGGTTGCCGTTACCTTTCCATTTCTTTTATCAAAGTGGATGTTGAAACACATTTGTAAAAAATACTGTATCGTATCTGTGTAAGATACAACTTCTGAGGGAATTGTGTCCCATTTAAGACTGTACAGATAATTAAGTGCTGTTGTGGATTCATGTGTACATTTGGTTTATTGGTAATACATAAATAATAATAGTAATAATAATAATAATAATAATAATAGAATAGAATAATGCATTTTTTATATATATATATATATATATATATATATATATATATATATATATATATATATGTAGGTAACCACCCATACAATCAGATTGTGATTCAGACTACGAATGCCGTGAATGTAATTACCCCGATCTACATGCTGTCAAATGAACGAACCACACACCGTGGCGCAACGTTAGGGGCTTCGCCTCTAGCGCTGACGTCTGAGGTTCAATTCCCGTAAGGGAGTGCAGTGAGCGTGTACGCCTGATGAGCCCAGAATTAGGGCGAAACACGTGTCGCGTACTCTTTGCATTATTTGACAGTAAACTATTTCAACCATATATATATATATATATATATATATATATATATATATATATATATACAGTGCCTCCGGAAAGTATTCACAACGCATCACTTTTTCCATATTTTGTTATGTTACAGCCTTATTCCAAAATGGATTAAATTAATTTTTTTCCTCAGAATTCTACACACAACACCCCATAATGACAATGTGAAAAAAGTTTACTTGAGATTTTTGCAAATTTATTAAAAATAATAAAATTGAGAAAGCACATGTACATAAGTATTCACAGCCTTTGCCATGAAGCTCAAAATTGAGCTCAGGTGCATCCTGTTTCCCCTGATTATCCTTGAGATGTTTCTGCAGCTTAACTGGAGTCCACCTGTGGTAAATTCAGTTGATTGGACATGATTTGGAAAGGCACACACCTGTCTATATAAGGTCCCATAGTTGACAGTTCATGTCAGAGCACAAACCAAGCATGAAGTCAAAGGAATTGTCTGTAGACCTCCGAGACAGGATTGTCTCGAGGCACAAATCTGGGGAAGGTTACAGAAAAATTTCTGCTGCTTTGAAGGTCCCAATGAGCGCAGTGGCCTCCATCATCCGTAAGTGGAAGAAGTTCGAAACCACCAGGACTCTTCCTAGAGCTGGCCGGCCATCTAAACTGAGCGATCGGGGGAGAAGGGCCTTAGTCAGGGAGGTGACCAAGAACCTGATGGTCACTCTGTCAGAGCTCCAGAGGTCCTCTGTGGAGAGAGGAGAACCTTCCAGAAGGACAATCATCTCTGCAGCAATCCACCAATCAGGCCTGTATGGTAGAGTGGTCAGACAGAAGACACTCCTTAGTAAAAGGCACATGGCAGCCCGCCTGGAGTTTGTCAAAAGGCACCTAAATGACTCTCAGACCATGAGAAAGAAAATGCTCTGGTCTGATGAGACAAAGATTGAACTCTTTGGTGTGAATGCCAGGCATCACGTTTGGTAGAAACCAGGCACCACTCATCACCAGGCCAATACCATCCGCTACAGTGAAGCATGGTGGTGGCAGCATCATGCTGTGGGGATGTTTTTCAGCGGCAGGAACTGGGAGACTAGTCAGGATAAAGGGAAAGATGACTGCAGCAATGTACAGAGACATCCTGGATGAAAACCTGCTCCAGAGCACTCTTGACCTCAGAGTGGGGCGACGGTTCATCTTTCAGCAGGACAACGACCCTAAGCACACAGCCAAGATATCAAAGGAGTGGCTTCAAGACAACTCTGTGAATGTCCTTGAGTGGCCCAGCCAGAGCCCAGACTTGAATCTGATTGAACATCTCTGGAGAGAACTTAAAATGGTTGTGCACCGACGCTTCCCATCCAACCTGAAGGAGCTTGAGAGGTGCTGCAAAGAGGAATGGGTGAAACTGGCTAAAGATAGGTGTGCCAAGCTTGTGGCATCATATTCAACAAGACTTGAGGCTGTAATTGCTGCCAAAGGTGCATCGACAAAGTATTGAGCAAAGGCTGTGAATACTTATGTACATGTGATTTCTCAGTTTTTTTTATTTTTAATAAATTTGCAAAAAACCTCAAGTAAACTTTTTTCACGTTGTCATTATGGGGTGTTGTGTGTAGAATTCTGAGGAAAAAAATTAATTTAATCCATTTTGGAATAAGGCTGTAACATAACAAAATGTGGAAAAAGTGATGCGCTGTGAATACTTTCCGGATGCACTGTATATATATATATTCAGAAGGATACAATAAGAATGAAACCACAGGAAAGGGAAGAAATGAATGATACTAGATATAAACATATCAAATATTAACTAATAAAAATTAATACTGTACATGAAATTCAAAGTTCTGGAAACAATAAACAGGAATAAAAATGCAAAATGCTACAATACCATGAACAAGTAATGTACATCATTATGTCACATATCATAATGAGTACCCAGATAGGGTGAGTAAACTGAGAGAAAGGCTACAAATGTCAGCATAAGTAAAATTTCCTCCAGAGCAAATGTGTTTTAAATGAATGAGTTAAGTCAAATTACTTTACGGGGGCCATTCCAAAGCACAATAAAACTGAAGTGGAGTATAACAGACAAAGAGGACTCTTATCCTGCAGGTGGTTACTGATGTAGTCCAGTCCAAGGCCATTTAAAGCAAGGATAGGAACTGGATTTTATATTCTACTCTAAAAGACATAGGGAGCCAGTGAAAGTGAATCAGATCAGGAATTACAGCAAGGGCTCTTACAGCAGACTTCTGAAGCAACTAGATCTAAGATAACAGATTAGAAGGGGTTCCTGCTAGTATAGAGTTACTGTAGTCATTTGGAGGTAATGAAGAAGTATCAGAAAAGGAGATAGCAAACATAGAAGTTGTTGAGGAGATGGAAGTAAGAAATATTCTTAATGTGATTGATGTAGGCTGAATAAGAAAGAAATGAATCAAAGATGACATCAAGATTTCTTGCAGAAGATGAAGGTGTGATCATATTACCATGACAGCAAATGAAAATTAGCTATTTTTAAAGCTTTGCTTTGGCCCTTTAGATATTTGGATGTTTGTGAATAAGTGAGCTCTGCAGTGGACTGGCCCCTCATCCAGGGTTGGTTCCTGCCTTTCACACAATGCTGCTAACTACTTTGAGTTTTTACCAGTCCTTTATAATAAACCTCAGTAACTCTTTTGTATTGTTTTATAAAATAACTAGGTACATCTAGAAATATCAGATTGTATACATTACATGGTAACATGTAGAGTATATGTGTGTTATCATATATGTACATGCATTCATTCTCAAACCCATTAATAAAATTCAGGGTTACAGGGGTGAGAGCCTACCTGGCAGCTTTTGGCACAAGGTGACAAATAATCCTGAATAGTATCACCAGTCCATCACAGGGCACACTCATAACTACATGCATGCTCAGTCCATGCTCACTCATACTGGGGCCAATTAACATAACTTTTATGTCTTTGATAATTTTTATGTCTTTGGAAATTTTGGGAAAAACAACCATCAGACTCAACTTGCAAGATATACATGGATAACTCCAGTACAGTGAGACCATGACATAACATCATTAACCACTGCGCAATCCCATGGTATCATTAGTTTAAAACATTTATCAGCATGCATGCTTTGCCCATTTTTCAGCAAATGTCGCATCTGTTTTTGTTATGATCTTATATATTGAATACTGACTGTATTTCTTCATTCCTCCATCTGTTTAATATTTTACTTGATTGATGTCTAAGCCATTATTAGAAAGTGAAGACATACTGAATATGTACTATTTGTCTTTTTTAAAAGATTCTTCTGTTTCCATTTTAAAATACTAATTTTAGCATTTTTCACATAGTTTTCAGAGTATTGATTTTTCTGCCTGAATGTCCCTAAAGCCTCTTTCTTTTATTTATTACATCTTTACTTATCAGTGCACATTATAATGACCTGCATGTCTGAAGTGCATGTTGAGTCAAACAGACTCATTTCACTATAGCCTTGTATTTTATTTACTTATATTTATGCCTTCTTTCCAGGGAAAATGGAAACACATATGAATTATATCATTTTTGTTTATTTTTCACATATTTAATGGTAAACATATGATCATTTTCTGGATCTACTTGAGAAGATTTCTTTTATTCATGTATTTGTTTTCTTTCAGGCTATCTTGTGTTAGCTGAATTATTCATAAAATTTACATCCGTCTTCTTCTTCTTTTCACTTTCCTAGCGGGAAGTAGTCTTTGCTTTATACAGAAAAATACCCCAGCTCCCCATGGAGCATAACCAGGAAGCCCACAATCTTTTCATTTTGCATTCTTGCCGCCTTCCATGGGATCACCAAAAAGCCAAACCTCACGCTTATTTCCCTGTAATTCCTGCTCCTATTGTAATGATAAAATTTATCGTGGTGAATCAGCAACGCTGCTTTGAGCCTAATCATATGTTTTCCATATGTTGGGTCTGTCCTTGAAGAGACATTTTCAAGCAATTCTACGCTTTGTGTTTTGCTTGACTCTATAGACTTTACAACTAGATACCATGTCTTGTGAAACAAAGGCCATAATAAATTAGATTTTCTTTTTGATGGAGCAGCACTCAATGATAAATTAAGTTTCAGGTTTTCCACACTTCCTCTCCAGCCCTCAAATTTCACATCAATGCAGAATACAGAGATATGTTTTGTCGTTGGTTTTATTGCAGCTGGGGTTTCCTTTAAAACTCTTTTTGCAACAGTGTCAGAACAGCCCACAGTTTAACCTGTTGTGAGGAGATTAAGTGCAAGCAGTGTCATCCAATAAGAATTAAATGGATAATGAGGGTTTTCTTCTTCCCTTAAGAGTCCCACAACACTTTGTTGTGGGTCATTATTTAAATCACTCAGTGCATGAAAGGATAATCTTCTGCAAATAGGTGTCATGTGAGAGACAGATATATTAATTATTCTGTGCAGACAATAAGCAGGGTAAGCAGAGTCTATGACATCACTCTGCCCATGGAGCATCTGTTTTGGCCATTGGCATGCTTTTTTATTTTCATGCAGATGTTTGTAACTCATTGCATGCTTTGTTTTACTCAAAGAAAATTACTTTTGTTTAATAGAACTTCAAATGAGGTGCCAGCCTTACATTTCAGCATATACTGTACATTATGTGGAATTCTGTTTCCTTAGCACCTGGCTTCATTTGATTCTTGCCTGTTTTGTAAATGGCTTCTGCAACTCCTATTTTTAGAGATGCAGTCCTGTGTAACAAGTGAGATTATGAGAATTTGTATACGTGAATTAAATTATATTCATCAGAAATCAGTCATTAAGAGATGAGGGTATAACTTCTTTATAATCTGATGAATAGTGGCAAAAAAAACCCAATAATTACATATTTAAGTTTTTAGTAGCTTTTCAAGTTACCCCAAGGTGCACCATGGCTTTGCCCATTTCTGGCAATAATAGAAAAACAGAACTGCAGTAGACACGTGGTGTCATAACTATCAGGCTGTCAACATTTATCTGATCCTTGAAATTTTAAAAAGTGTTCAACTAAGTGATGGATGTTAATACTATAAAATCCAACAGCCATTGTTGCCATTGATACAAATTGTGTATGCTCGGTTAACTTGTGACTCAAAACAGGCCACAGTTAATTCATTTAACTGTGACAGACTGGCTTTCTGTCTACTCATTCCTACCCTGTGCTCAAAATTCCAAGATAGACTGAGGTTCTCCACAAACCTATGACAGACTATCCTGGTTTTAAAAGAGCTGGATATCAATCTTGGTAATGAAGTGTGAGAAAAAATCTTTACATCACCATGGAAAGAAAAAGGCATCTGTCAAAAAAATATTATAAGGGAGAAAATTCCATCCCAATAGCAGGTCGACTAAACCATCTATCTTTGTTACATGATTGCTGTGAGCCAGAATCTATGCTGGTAACCTTGGAAATGATGCAAATATATCACAGAGCATGTGTGTACTCACATGTACTTGTTGATCCTTTTGTTTTCTGCACTGCATTACAAGGTCACAAGAGATTCATCCTCATTTTCTTATGATGGGTCAATTTACCATCACACTTTATTCTATGATGCACCCCATTTGCAAAAAGGAAATCTTATCACCCAGAGAAAGTCTTTGTGGGCACCAGGAGAGTGGGAGAAGGCCCTGTATATGATGACCTGTACTGGAATGAAAACTCAGGTCCCTAGTGCTGTGAGGTGACATTACTATCCATTATTCATCCTGAAATAATTCAATTCAATCATCTTTTCTCAATATAAGATCACAGTGAGATGGAAGAGACACAAAGCAGGAGCCAGTGTTGGACTGAACACTAGTCCATAGCAGAGCATTTTCACTCACACATCCATATTATCTCTTTTAAGTTATATTTACAGTCACCTGCCAAATTTTCCCCTAAATCTTTGACATGCCTTAAGAAACCATAATACTTATGATAAAAAATAGTAAGACATAGAGAGAATATGCAAACTTTACCTCAACAGCACTCAGACAGGAACTTGTTTTTTTTTTTTGTTTGGGGCTGTGAAGCAGCAGTTCTCACAGACGTGCAAATACACAAAATGCGTCTGTCTTTTCAATTAGGCAATGTGCCTATCTTATTGCCCCTTTTGGGCTCAGCAACTCCAGCAAGTGCTATATACATTTTCTTATCTACTTTATTATGATTATTTACTTAATAATAATAATAATAATAAGTAATCTACTTAAAGCTCCACCCTGACTAGCACATACAGCTTTGGCTCTTCACAGGTTAGTTTACTTTGATTAAACCAGCAGATCTTTCCATATCCTTCTTCAGTATGAGATCTCCAGAGGACTTAAATTAATTGTTTCTGTTAAATAAATTACCCTCAGATCAGTTGAAGAAATTGGTACAACATCAAAGAGCAATCACACAATTTTGTTTAACACTCACAGAGCCTAACCCACTTAAAATAAATGTGCAGTATTACTTATTACTTTATTGCCATCTTAATGTAGGTAGTATGAAATTTGATTTGGTGAAGCTTATGCAGATAAAACATCAAATTAACAGCAGTCAACATGTTTGCCTAGTAATATGGCATAAGTTTGCCTAGTAATATGGCATAATAGACATAGAGTAGCACAGTGGAGAAGCACCTAACACTGCCATTTGACAGTGCTTGGAATCAGGTTCAGCCTCCTGCTAGGGTGTATTCTAGGAGCAGTATGCATGCTCTCTGACTCCCACTCTCTCTGGTTTCTTCTCACATTGTAATGACAAATTATTTAGTGGGTCAGCATCTCTAAATTACCCTAGTGACTATGTCCATGCTTGAGGGTCCTCTGTTTGGGAGTTAATGACATCCCATCTTGTCCTGCTTACTGTCTTGTACCTGTTTCTGCTTTGTTCCTCTTTACCCCATACTGTAAAACATTTCAGAAAAAGTGCAGCTGTTCACTTGTTAGTTAATGTGGCTTAGTGACTAAGGAAACAAAGACATAAACGAATATGGACTTTCTGTGTAACTCTGAATAAATCACTTGACCCATCAAAGCTGTAATTGTAAGGATATAGAAATAATTGTGTAATAGTGATCTGTAGAAAGTAGATACGTGAAAAAAGAGAAATATATGCCTATACTGAAGCACCCCTCAGTAATAGACCAGTAACATCTCTGGTCAGCTCTTTTCATGCCATTTATGTGAAAACGATTGCATTGTTTGATGCCACAAATTTTTCAAAGCTCCCACATCAAAATGTACTTTTGACTATTAAAAGACAGAACTGTGACTGTTCTCCTTTAACCTGCAGCAATATTCAGGTTAGGTTAACCCGTGTCTCGAAATTAACCTAGCATGAGTGTCAGTGTGGGTTTATAAGGAAGTGTTATAAGTGGTATTATGTGATATCATCTGGTGTTGAATTCTGCTCTGTTACTTGTAATATTTCTATTGTATTGAGGATTACTTGTGTTCTGTTATGTGCATTGTATTGTATTGACCCCCTTTCTCTTTGACACCCACTGCACACCCAAACTACCTGGAAAGGGTCTCTCTTTGAACTGCCTTTCCCAAGGTTTCTTCCAATTTTATTTCCCTACACTGTTTTTTTTGGGAGTTTTTCCTTGTTTTCTTAGAGAGCCAAGGCTTGGGGGCTGTCAAAAGGCAGGGCCTGTTAAAGCCCATCGCAGCAGTTCTTGTGTGGTTTTGGGCTATATAAAAATAAACTGTATTATTATTGTACTGTAAGTGTATCCTGTGACAAACTGGCATCGCTTTCTGGTTTGGGTACGTGCTTTATACCTGACTTTCACGACCTTCTACAGGAATAAGGGTTTAAAAAAAGAATGGATGAAATAAAGATGCAAAACATTTAAATACTTACAACAAAGCAGGTGTTCATCTTTTGTGCACTATATACTGTATATAAAAATCATGTAGACTCATTTTCCTGCCATTTTTTAGCTGCCATCCCTATAATGAGGCACAAGAGTGGCGGAGTGGTAGCTCTGAGGCTAAGGATCTGGGCTGAAGGTTGCCGCTTCAAATCCCTGTCACTGCCAAAAGAGATCCTACTCTGCTGGGCCGCAAGACCCTTAACCTATAATTGCTCCAGGGGTGCTGTACAATGGCTGACACTGCGCTCTGAACCCAAGGGGTATGCGAAAACTAACAAATTCCTAATACAAGAAATTGTATAAGGTGAAATAAAGAACAAAAAAAAAAGAGTGACTGACCACTCTTTATGCTATTGAACAAGGCATACATGTGTAATATTGCAAATTTAAATCTTACTACTGGTGCATTGTATAATTCGAAACAAGTATCCTGCTCAATTTCTTGGTTCCACGTCTTATATTATTCTGCATACATATTTTCATTTGCCTTGTTTTACCAAGAAATGCACTAAACAGTAAAATTTAAAGCTAGTGAAATAATCTTTTTGAGGTTACATGACCACTCGATGAATCAACTGGGATTTGAAATTGTTGGTCTTCAAACACTTTCCATCGTGTACTGGACCACATAGGCTGTTTTCCATGGAGTGATATGATGTGTTTAAATTTTTAAGCCTGATTGATTTCACAAGAAAATGTCCCTAGGACAGAGCACTGGGTGTTTAATTGATTTAGATGAAGGTAATATAACAGTGTAACTAAGGAGTGGATCTGAAACTGGATTACATCCTGTATTTAAACCATTCACATTAAATGGTAGCCATGCCACTTGTAACTAATGAGAGCAATGGATTAACTGTTGCAAACATTGTTGATCTCTCAAACTTCAAAGTGCTAGCTTTGCAATGTAATGCCCAAATTATTTGACTATTTTGCTTTTAGGGAATTTTAAGCATTTCAGTTTGCTTTCACTGCATTTCCCTTTGCTAAAGCAATACATGCATGAAAATATGTTAAGGTGATATCATTTTCATTATCATTTTATTAATAACAAAAACTCTTCATTTTGTAGAGCGCTTATTCAAAATTAATAAAAAGCATTACATGACCAGTGAAATATATTGACTTTGCATACCTAGACTGCAGAAAGGTGACATACTCAGCCACAGATTCACAAGTGCAGATTCACAAGTCAATGTATCCATTCATTTTCAAACATTAATTGTTAAACCAGTGCTTCTAATGCTTCTGGCTTTCTACTCTGGTGTTCCACCACCTTTTGTTGAAATGCAAGAATTTGAAAATGAATGAGTGAATAATTACGTCTGTCATCTGTATCATTTTATTAATGGGAACATATGATTGGCGGCATGGTGGCACAGTGGTTAGCAAAGGAGGTCACTGTATGGCCCTGGCATATTCTCCTTGTGAGTGTTTCTTTGGGTACTCCTGTTTTCCTATTACATCCAAAAAATATGCAGGTTTGGTTGGCTGATATCTTCAATTGACTGATATTAACCCTGTACTTGTGAGTTTGTGTGTGTTCGTGTTTATGGGTGTACCCTGCAGTGGACCGATACCCCATCCAGGGTAGGTTCTTGCCTTGCTGCTAATACTGCCTGGTTAGGCTTCATTCACAGTAACACTTAACCCTTCAAGGATGGATGAAAGGCTGGATGGATACTAAAGGACACCTAGTGGAAGTTAAGGAGAAGTGCATTCAAGACAATAACTAGAAAGCACTGCAACAAAATTTGGGTTGTGTAAATCTGAGATAAGTTATTAACTTACAGTATGTAGTTAAAGCAGATACCATGGCCTCTTTCATAAAATGTCGATGAGAAATTTGAACAGTTCAGCTATCAGTAAATGAAATCAGCTATATGGACTTGACTTCTTTTTGCAGTGTTCTCTTCCTCCTGTAATGTCAAGATCAATTATTAGAGACAGTGAAGAGATGAGCATTAAAATGTCAAAAAGGCAAGAAGGGGTAACATTCATAAGAGGTTTAAGTGTCAAGCGATGCAAGTGGAGTGCACTGTTTTTCAACAAAGATCATAATGTACAACCAGCTGTAACTGGAGGATATTGGTAGATGACTTTATATTATCAAATACTTAGACCATTTATATGTGATACACAAATTATGTTTAATAAGTAGCTGAGTGTGATGCTCATCTCTATTCTGAAAGTCATTACCTGTACAAAGAGCGATAAACCTATGTCCTTTACTGCATTCCAGTGTAATGTCACAGTTCTCCTCTCGAGGAACCACCACTTTATTGTGGTGGAAAGGTTTATGTGCCCCTGTGACCCTGGAAGCTATATTGTCTGAATCAGAAGGTCCTGACAGGGCCTGCCAAGACAAATTTGTACCAGGTGAGGGACCACACAAAGACTGATTCACAGCCCCTAATGATGCAGATCCATATTTAGACTACCCTACTCATTTTGACGTTACTAGGGCCTCTGCCTGGAGCCAGTACTTGGGGGAGTACTGACAGGTGAGTACCTGGCAGCTGGGCCTGCCACAGGTCCTGGTTGGGCACAGCCCAAAATTGTGTCATTGACTTGCCTTTCTGTGGGCCCACCCCTTACAGGAGTAATAGGGGCCAGGTGCTATGTGACCTGGGGTGCAGTTTAAGCAATAGGAGCAAAGAAGAACAGACATAGTATTGGGCACATCAATATACACACCCACCAAGGTATTCAGTCATCCTCCATATTCCAAACCTGTTTGTTACAGAAACATAGGTCAAAAAAACCTAGATCCTAGCATTACATCACTGAGCTTAAGACAGAAACCAACTCTAGACTGGATGCCAATCGTTCACAAGGCACCTTCTCACACATACAACCTCATGGTCATCCACATACATTAATTTTCTGAACTCACTTTTTTTCTTCAAAGAGTGTAAAATAGCTAGTGTTGATCAAGGTAGAATAGGCATGAGGTAAGAACCAAGTTTAAATGAGTTGCCAGTCCAACCTAGAGCACATTCGCACCAAGACTTACTCACTCATCGATCCATTCATGTATTTTCTGAATCTTTTCTTCATTACAGGTTCACATCCAGGTAGCGCATAGCTTAACAAAACTGACTGATGTTAGGAACCCACACTGTACAGGAAGCCAGTCTACCAAAGGGCACACCTTTTCTGCACTTGTACATATGTTTCTTTTACAGAGTAACAGAGACCAAACGTTTATCAGTGCACCTTTCGGTGTAAGGCAGTTTGAGGCAGGATGTAATCTCTTCATTGGGCACACTCATGCAGAAACCTACTCAGTCAGCCATCTAATTTTTTTAAACTTACTTTATCCATTATTATCTTACAACCAGGCAGTGCTTATCCCAATAACAATGATGTGAAAATAATAACTGGCCAGTCACAAGATGCCAGTCTTTCACAGGGAATAGTCAAACAAATCCACAAAACTAATTTAGAATTGCCATTGTAACAGGAGGGGTTATCTTTTGTATCTGGATATCCAGAAAAAACCCTTTTATGCTTGAAAATAATGTGGAAAATCTAAACAGATTTTTATATATTTTTAATATATTTTTTCTGCAATTGAACTTAAGTCTCCAGTTGTGTTCATGTGTAGCACCAACCACTGTGCTGTTTTACTGACATTTTATTGTAAAATGTCTGGCCCAAATCAGGATTTTAAAAAATCTGATATATATTTATCAATTGAAAAAGAAGCATAATACTTCATTGACATTTTAGGACATTATTATTCTACTTTAATTGTGTTTTTATTACAGTGGTTTTGAATTTAAATTCCTCTGTTTTATAGATAGTGTACATACATTATGTGTTTCACCCTAAATATACCTATTAAAGGTGCATAGGTTAATTCTGTCTGGATAACTAAAAAGAAAATGTATCTTTGGCGGTGCCCAAGTACTCAGCTGTAAAAATGACATGGCATGCAACTGCCTCTATATTTAAAAAGGTCTTATGTAGTAGTGGCATGAGACATTAGAACTTAATAGTAAATTTACAGTTTATTAAATGGAGCTCAATAATATGCATATCCCCTATTCTCCTACCAAAAATAAAGAGAAATAAATTGATTTTTGCCTTGTGCCAATCACTGCTAAATGTAATGATCACAGCAAGATTAGGAAGGGAAATAATGAGAAGATAAAAAAAATAAACCAAAATTGTTGTCGGGATTATAGAAGAAGGTTACAAAAATGGACAGGGCTAGATTATTAAGTTCAAAAACAAAATCATAGATGAAACAGAAAAGACTCAAAACCAAATCAGTTCTAATACTGACTTGGGGATTTTAATCCTAGTCAATGCCCTTTACAGTATTTTAAAAAGCCTTTGACATAATAGACAAATATGTGTGAATGCACACCACCATCATTAAAGAGTAAATGACTTTGGACATCACAAGTCACAAACATCATGGTCAGATAAGTAGCCTTATAAAATGGCAGCACCCATAAATAAAGCAAACAACATTGTATCACTAACAACACAACAAATTATTCCAACTAACCCTTAAATAAATAACAAACACTGTACCAAAAATGTATAAAATGTACTCAAGGGATTCAAAAACAAAGGTTACAACACCCAGATAGATAGATAGATAGATAGATAGATAGATAGATAGATAGATAGATAGATAGATAGATAGATGGATGGATGGATGGATGGATGGATGGATGGATGGATGGATGGATAGGATAGATAGATAGATAGATAGATAGATAGATAGATAGATAGATAGATAGATAGATAGATAGATAGATAGATAGATAGATAGATAGATAGATAGATAGATCGATCACTTGGGCAGCAGGTGAGCTAAAAAATAAGCAAACGTAACTTGTGATGGTCAGACTTAGGTGTGAATAAGCTTCCACCCACCTCGATTTGGTAGTCAGTTCTGAAGACTTCAGTGAAAAAAGTCCAGGTTCTTGAATTAAAAAAAATAATGCCCAAGGATCAAAAAATGTGTGGTCTGACATTTTAAAACATCTTCCACCGACCTGTACCTAATATTGTGGTGTTGTGGTAAACTATGAAATTGACCTTCTTTAATAGTTCGAATTTAAGCATGGCAGAGATTGATAAAATCTTTCGTACAGAACAAATCAAGAGACCAGGCAAGGTTGGACACCAATATTGATTCATTAGACCTTTAGATGTTCACCAAGGTGCTAAAGGCTAAACTAAGCTGAAAGTGAAGAACATGCAACAGTAAGTTGTGTATGAAGTTCTATCTGAAGTTGTTTGTTTGCTCAAGTACAGGTTTCTTAAAAACTATTTTCTTTAATTGCTTAAACTTTGGATACTGTTTAATGCACACGGTCATCTTTTAAAACATGATCATCATGATATTCACTGTGTGAAGCTCAAAAATGGTGATGTCCATTTTTTACCATTTGTCTTCTCATGTGCATTGCCATTTTGAAGCGTTTTTGTTGTTGACAAATTCCCTCAGTACATAACTCATCAGAACCAGAAGTCACACTGGATTATGTCAGGAATGTGTCACTATTTAGGACAGCGAAACACTTCTTTGTACAAGTTTCTAGATATTTAACAGAATATTAAGGATTTTCTCCCAAGTCAACTTAGTTAAAGGGTTTCTTGACAGCATGTGTGGTTAGTGTACTAGGTGCTTGTTCTCTTTCATTTCCTGGTTTAGGCTTCTGCCCATTTTTAGACTATTATTCTCTTTCTTATCTTCCTGTCCTTCCTTCACAATCTTACTGCCGTAATCTGACAGTACAAAAGCTTAGATCAAACAATAAATAATAGTGTCATGTCTACAAGAGGAAGCAAATTATTTTTTTATTGAGAAGGAACCAGGAAAAAGCCCACCTGATATTTCAACAAAGCTCTAAACAACAACCCAAAATCGAAGTCAAAATTTGTTAGCCCTAAAGCTGCTTACTGAAGTACAATCAAAAACACTAAACTACCCAAAGAAAGTGGTTATTCATAACATTTGAAGATCTGTGTATGCCCTTTATGTAGTTGCACCCAATGACATCACACGCCACATGCTTCCAGTCCACTTTGGAGAGAATTATCATAGCAACCATAAACAAAATGTCACAACATACCAGCATCTATAATAAACAATAATTAAACATAAAAACAAACCCATGTTATTAAATTGACAAGTAAATGGAATTTCAGTAGCAGAATTGGAATCAGCATGTTTGAAACCACAGCAATGAAAGGAAAAGAGCATAAAACACCTAAAACAAGGTCAGGAATAATTAAAAAAGAAACCAAATCGCAAAAAATGGATTTTGATTGGAGGGTTTATTTACAAAAATTGAATTAATATAGCTTGAGCAAGGGAAAAAATAGTAAGCTCATTTGAAATTTGAAAGTAATAAATTATTGATCAAGGATCAATTAAATTGAATTAAGTGCTAGTGTGTGAGAAATATATTTAAAGGGAGGGGTTATGTTTTTACTGTGGCAGTTCAGGGTATTTGTATGTATTTGCTCCAAATTAAAAATAAAAGAAGAAGTCTGTAGTCAGACTATTTGGTTTAGTTGTTCCAGCTAAGATAGCAAATGTGGATTATTCAGCCCTTACTGATTCAAGTACAGCTGGAAATTTAATAATTTCTGTTATGCAGCGTAGCATAGCAGAATTTTATACAAATCAAAAAAGTCAACGAGTTAAAGACCATTTTTAATTCTGTCAATGAGCATTATAAATATATGTTCATGTAATAAGGATTAGGTAACACACCAGTGGTTTTCCAATTACTAATAAATTATGTTTTTAGATATTTTGGGTGTATACATATGTTATTTTGATATTTTCTCTGGACTTGAGTCTTTAGATAGCAACATTTGAGAGAAAAAATATAGATAAACGTAAAGAAGCATACATTTCTTAAGATTTTGTTTATTTTTTTTTTTGCTTTGTGCCTGCCCCCACCATAAACTATCATCTATGGGGGAGGAGCAAAAGCTTTAGATTCGTCAGAAATTTAGGGTCCCTTGATACTGAAAACATCGATATCTCAATGATGAGTGTATGTGTGTCTGTGTGGATTTGTGTGTCACAGTTCCTTGAGAATGGTGTAAACGTAAGATGGCTGAATGGAAAAATACCTGTTAAGCCTGTTATGAGAGGATGACGTACTGATTATTTTTTGAGCCAAATCATGCAATGCACTCTAGAGGAACCTTAAAACATAATATTTCTGCAATTAATTATGAATTGTTATGAATTCTCTTGTTATGACCTATTTTATGATCAGAAAGATCAGCATCGGAGCAGTAAATAATTACTGAAATGTTATAGAATACAGTAGTTCTGGTAACTTTGTTCCTAGAGCGCAAAGCCTACTGACGCTCATGTCCAAATTTTTTTTTTTCAAATTTGACAACCAGGGCTTAAAATGACTCAGATAAGATCATAGTCATTTTAAATTGTAAAGTGCCAAAAAATGCAAACACAATGTATTCTTTTTAAACAAAACTGTAGTACTCTGAACAGGGCCTATAATGCAATGATGTCATGGTGGTCTGAACCACACAGTGTGTTAGGTGTGGGAGTGTGTGACTATGTCCATTTTCTCAATCAGAGAAGGCATGGTAGCGTGGTAAGATCATCAGCTCTCTTATCTTATCATATGCTTGGAAAAAAACAGACTGTGACACTTTTGTTCAATTTCTTAATTTATTAGCTTTTTTGTCATTTGGCACTTTGAGCTTTTTATGTTATTTCTGGATTCCTTTCATTTCCAGTACTATGGTTTTGTGTGTTCATTAGGAGTTAGTAAGTGTAGTCTACAGTGACATTGGCCGCATAGGAACAGGTGAGTAAAGTGAGACCATAATACTGTTGTTTTTTATCTTCTTTTACCTCAGGTTGGCATCAGGGTCAGCTAGACTATACTTTATATCAAATACTGTAGTTTTCATTTAGTCTCTTTATTGCTACTAAATCAAGACCTTGTAGTGCCACGTTAATGCCTTCTAGAAATTTTGTGCCAGACACACATGACACACAATGGTCCAACTCCTTAATCACCTAAACTATAATGGTTTACTTATACAGTATGTAAATATTGGGCATAAAGTGCAACAAAAGTAACATAACATATTTTATCAGATGTGCTGAAACCAATTCAAAGCCAAAGATAGCTGGAGCCTATCTTGATAACACTGGGCACAAGGCAGGAGTCAATCCTGGACAGAGTGCCAGGCTATCACAGTACCCACCCTTACACACAGTCATTTTCTCTCTCACACACACACAAACAAACAACAATTCCAATTTAGATTCACCATTTCATCAATCACAAAATATGAGTTCCTGGACAAAAACCTGTGTACTATAACTGGATAAGCAGATTAGAAAATAGATGACTTGATGGATAAAACAAATTTGAAAGAAAAAAAAGAAAAGCTTCTGCTTAACTTTTCCATTAGCTGCAGCCTTACTGCATTTAGTTGCCTCCCCAGTCAATAAGTCAATTCTAACATAATTTATGTATACAACTAAATATATAAATAAAGGATCCCCTTAGGTAGCATTCAAGACAAAGGCACTAATCAAACTGTTCATTTTAGTAGACCAAAGCCTTGCTTATATCCATTTAGCACAATGTGGCATCAACATTTGCTAAAGCTCATCTTTACACTTATTCCCTGCAACATAGTGTGGGGAGTTGTTAGCCTGAAAGGAAAAAAGCAGCATGAAATTCATTGCTAATTGCAAAAACATAGATTAGGCTGACTGCTGGATATTGGTGTGATTTTAATTTAAAATTTATCCAATAGAACGCATGTGGAATCCTGGCTGGAGTGAATACTACAGATAACTCCTGGGTGAAGTGAATAACATAGATGACTCCAAAGTAATTTGTGCAGAAAAAAATTAGACATCAGGTTCAAAAAGGTAAATGTGTTAGATTAGCTGGCCACTCTAAACTACAGTATGAATATGTATGTATTTATGTGTTTAAGTGTGTCCCACCTTGTGTGTAGTGCTGCTGGGATAGACACTGGTCCCCCATCCCTATGGGATGAATAAACTATTTAGTAAATGTATGGACAATATGATAAATCCTCATTATCAAGACTTTCCATTTTGTTTGGAATAAATACCATCATTCATCTCTGGAGTTTGTTTCTGATTTAAGTTTCATTAAACCATAAATCTTTAAAGGAAAAAGGGGATATCTCTATACAGTATATATAAAATCCAACATCTGCCTGTATGTCTGTCCACTTTTCACGAGAGAACTACTTAACGGATTTAGATCAGGTTTTTTTCTATAATTTGCTTGAACATTCAGGTTGATTTTGCGACCTCTCTCATCGCACTAAGTATCATAGTTCGCTTACGGTACTGATTTATTTGCACTAATCCGAGACAGAGGCTGCGGACCAAGGGGAGGGGGAAATGTGATGTCAAGAGTGGGGAGTCGGTCTACCTCTGCATTTTGGAGTGTACCTTACCTCTGTTTAGCTAGTGATGCCTTTTTGTTTATTGATTATTAAAGTTTGATCCATTTCACTACTATGTGGGGTGAGCCGCAGGGGACGGCTAGTGTAATATAAAAGGATAGACATAAATAGGAAAATCTTTTTAGCAATAAGCATAACCCAGCAACATATGAGAATGAATCCAAAAGAAAAGGCAATTTGAAAATTAGGCTGTAACCATAATGGATAGAAGCTGATGCAATACAACACAATCATAATGTCTTATGGATAGTTTAAACACATACAGCGCAGCACGCTACCATTTACCTAGTTCAGTGTTTCTTCAACTATGAGCCACAGCCCAGATTGGGTTATGATTGGTCACCTCTTAATTGTGTGGTAAAATGAACCAAGTTTGTCCAAGTACAAGTTCTGTATCGAGTGATAAACTGCCCACTTTGTATCGTATTATTTGTGGCAGTGCATCATGTGAAACAATACTGTTGATGCATCACAGAGAGCTTTTGTTTCTGTGGTTACTTAAATATAATAAGTATTCCAACCTGCCATCTCACAGACAGTGAAACAATCAAGATGAAAAGACTGACATATAAAAAAGGGAGAGAGAGGAGGAAATGACAGACAAGTTTGTGAGGTAAAGGGACTGCAGCGCTAGTTTGAAATGTTGAAATGAAAATAGCAGGTACAGCACAAGGATGTGATGACTTTCAGAGTCAATGTTTCAATAGAGTGAGGGTATAATGCCATGACAGTATTTTATACTAAGTGAAGTTTCAGAAGTCATAGAAAACTGGTTGGTTCCTCATTATGTGTTACATTGAATCTAAATTTGCAACTGAGATGTAAAGAGGACTTTGTATTAAGTTTAACATGCCTTGGTGAATAAGAATTCCTTCTTTTCACACTATTTTAAAGTAATTTGATAAATATCAATCTACTGGTACTATGAAAGACATGATTGTTAGACTGCTGACAACTGCAAGAGCTCTTGAAAATATCAAAAGAGTGAAACAAGCAGTAGACATTCAACACAATGTTAGTTGGTAGAGTTAAATAATTCAAACAGGACTGTTCCTATCACTCATATAAAGTACTCATAGTGTATATATTTTGAGGAACAATTCAACTTTTATTCTGTTAATTGAACTGTTAAATGGAAACTAGAGTATTTAAACTATTTGTACATTCATTTAGAAAAATGTATTGTTAATGGCAGAGCTCAATTGAAAAAAAAGTTATTTTTTTATGTTGTTTAAGGCAAGGAAAATAAGCTACATTGATTCATTTTTAACTACTTCATTCCTTAGCTGGTGCCAGGAGTCAAATGACAAAGTTAAGTGACCTTTCATACTATGTCTCTCTGTTATAAAAGAAAATCTTGAGATGAGACAAGACTATTTCCAAGAATTTTTTTGAAGTCCCGCCCTTCTTTCAACCATTTACTGTATGGTTAACGGCCCATTCCCACGGTCCTCTCACCTCTCATTTGTGTGAATGCTTTTGCAGACACAGTTTCTGCGCTGTCAGCTCATATAAATTTTTACATTTTCCTCACTTTATGTTCCCAATAAAAGAAGACTTATTATGTCCAAATCTTAATGAAGAATTTCATCACGAAGTGTTATCAACAGAAGAAATGAGTACACAGGCAATCCTAGCACCGAGAAACATTGAAGTCAAACGAATTAACGGGAAAATTGTAGATCAGTTACACAGCAAATTGGTTAAATGCATATCAATTGACTATGCTGAAACAGTTGGTGGTGATTGTGCGTAAGATAAAAACATCAACTTACAATATCCCGTAGAATATCTACAACCATTAACACCGTCCAGTCCAGAAGGAATGTTATTCCGTAATTTATGTATGAGTGATGGGCTATGCAATAGGACAAGATTAGTTGTATTCAAAATTGGTTGAACAATTCTGACATGTAAAATTTTAACAGGTGAAAAGAAAGGTAATGTAGTACATCTTCAGGAGATAACATTAGACACCAAAGGAGATCTTGATATGCCATTCGTATTAAATCGTTTAGTTTCCCATTAGAATAGCTTTTGCTATGACAATTAACAAATCACAGGGACAAACATTCGAAAAAGTCAGTTGGATGGATTTCAAAGCCAAACAGAAAGAACATGTATAACACAACGAATACCTGTAATGCCACATGAAACATAATTTTCTTTCAATTTATTACGTTTTACTATTTTTTACTATGGTTAATTACTCACTGTAATGTAAAATAGTTAGGTCTATTATGCATATGTAACAATTCCTATGAAAATAGCAATCTGTTTAAATTGTACACCCGCTTGCCCATTCATGAGTGGCAGAGCTATGAAGTGGCTAGCGCGTAGCGCCCGCACAGGGATTGGCAAGCAAAGTGAGCAGGGGCAGAGCCCCCTAGTTTTCAAAAATGATCATATCCTTATGCCACACCCCAAGAAATTAATTCTCTCAGCCTTACTAAAGTTTAAACTGAGCATTTGCACTTTCAGTGATACACCTCAGAAATCTATTTCTGTTTTGAATGATAATAGTTGTTGTTTTAGGTACAAACCCTAGGTGCTCCCTGCATGAAGTTTGCATGTTCTCCCCATGTCTGTATGGTTTTCCTCCTGGTGCTCTGGTTTCCTTCCTCAGTCCAAGAACATGCAGGTTAAGTGAATTGGTGGTATTGAAATGGCCGTAGTGTGTGTGTGTGAAGGTCCGTGCGTGTGTGTGGGTGTGTGTGTGTGTTGGGGTGTTTGTGTGTTTTTTCACCCCAAATTAGGATGGCATCCTGTCTCAATACAGTACCGATTTTGTAATTTGGGTCCTCAGATTAAAATGTTTAAGAACTTGATCTAGTTGAAACCAAGGTTAAAAAAACATGGAATCTTATCTGCACGTTTGCACCATATTTGAGTAACACACTGTAGTCAGATTTCCTTTGGAAGAGGGAGTGAAACCTGCTGAAATTCACCAAAGAATGTTGGCTCTAAACTGAAGTGTAAACAGCATGACTCAAGAAAAGTTTATGAATGAAAATAAAAAGGATTAAAGTGGGAAGAATAAGTGTAACCTACAAAGCTTGATCTGGTCGACCATCAGTATGGTGCACACAAGCCCACATTAACACGGTGAATCCCTTCATCAGAGAAGAGTGACAAATTATGTTGTCTGCTGTTGCTGCACATCTGGATATCAGCTGTGGATGTGCACATGTCATAGTGCATAATGACTGTAAAGTTTGTAAAAAATAGCTACCCAAACAGCTTACTGATCTGCACAAATCAATATTTTGGTGAATTTCAGCAAGTTTCACTCCCTCTGCCCAAACAAATATCACAATGGCACATTGTTCAACAATGGTGCAATCCCTCAATAGGTCATCCACATTCATTTGGCCTTGGCTTCAATTAAATTAATGGCCGAGCGCTGTGCTGTGTGTGTTTGAACTGCCCATAAGCCATCACATACATGTTTTATTATCAACTACTATCCCTTATGATTACCACATATTTACAGTAAATATACACTTTACTTTTTGATTTACCGTCATACAATAAATAAAGAAAATGTATATTTTATTGTTCAAATGTATTGTTATGGGTGAAATTTCTTGTACAACACATTAATGTATAATTTTTTTAATTGGAATAATTCAGTTTTCTCACTCATGCTAAGGGAATGCATGTTTTACTTTGAGAATAATCTTTCTTTCTTTCTTTCTCTCTTTCTTTCTTTCTTTCTTTCTTTCTCCATGGGATGCACTTAATTCAAAAGCTTACCTGAGCAAGAAAGTCTAAAGAGATGAAAGGGGTAAGGGAGAAAGCAGAATAAATTGGAGAAAACGGGTGGGAAAAAGTCACTTGAACTCTTAACAGTTTTAGTGCTTCATGGTTATAATTGACAAGTACAAGAGCAGTAAACACATGCCTGGAGGGAGCGAAAGAAAAAGCTGAATGCAAAGCAAAGGTGATGAGTGTCCCGTTATAAAAATTGGTTCCTTTAAACCCTGCAGTGCCTCTTATTTACAGCTAATAACCATTGCTGCCTACTGTCAGCTTGAAATCGCATTTCAATTGTTCCTATACATATAAGGAGAACACAAAACTTTTAACAAAAGCTGTAAAGTCTTCCTGATCATGGTAATTTCAATGACATATTTTGCTTGAAACAAAATAGTCCTGATGTTTTGCTTTTCTTGAGGAAAAAGGCACCATCTCTTTTATCTCTGGAAAATATTTAGTGTAAAAATGAAGCACAGTCTTAAATGCATTTTGGTAATGGCTAAGATACATCCATTTGCCCAATAAAGAGTCAAACTGACCAGAGCAGATCTCATTAGTGCTGGAGTCTTGCTAGTAACTGTAAATTTAACCACCACTCACAGGGTACACTCATGTTCACAGCCATATCAGATTTAAAAACAACAGTTAAATTAAGGTCTTTGGCATACCAGAATAAGTCATTCTTCATATAAAGTCATCCATCCATCCATCCATTTTCCAACCCGCTGAATCTGAACACAGGGTCACGGGGGTCTGCCGGAGCCAATCCCAGCCAACACAGGGCACAAGGCAGGAACCAATCCCGGGCAGGGTGCCAACCCACCGCAGCATATAAAGTCATTGTATGTATAAATCTACATTATAATAAATGATAATTCATTTTATACATATAAGATGATAAGTTTGACTAATGAGCAGAGTCACTTTAATTCATCAAGCAAATCTTAGTTAATATGTAAGTTGTCCCAGTATCTCATCCAAATGGACAGAATGAAAAAGCCCAAGCTATAAACAGATAGTATAATCAGGCTGGGCATTGAACCCAGGTACAGAGAGCTGTGAGGTAGCTTTTATGTCCATTGAACAATCTCAAATATTTCAATGTAATTATATTACAGAATTCAGTTTGACTTGGTAAGTGCATCTAATTCACTATTACTTTGCTACATTAAATAATAAAAACTTTGTTTATTAAGCTGGTACCCATAGTGCAATAGGTGCCTGTGAATGAAGGCAGGAACTTTGGATCCCATCTATTGTTATTCTTATTCTTATTATTGTTATATATTTCCTGATGAATTGTTCCAAGTTGGTATGCAATGACCAAATTCTGTAAAATAGTGTATACTGTATATATATATTTTTACATTTGTTATTTTTCCATCCAAAATGTTTATTTCTATACATTTTTCTAAAAAGGAGCATATGACCTTATTCATAGGTTTATTGTTAATTTGCTGATAATTCCTCTCCCTTGCATAAAGCATCTTTAATTCTTCATAATTATTGATTGTTCTATCTATCCTTCTGCTTAACTTTCTTATTTATTTCTTTAATTTCCCATTGGGATTAATAAAGTATCTATCTATCTATCTATCTATCTATCTATCTATCTATCTATCTATCTATCTATCTATCTATCTATCTATCTATCTATCTATAGTGTCACTGGGTGCAGATGTCTTTCTCTGTAGGACAACTGCAGCTGACTATAAATGGTATGGCAATCCATTTTACATGGCACATTCAGGCATACAGCCACACCTAGGCAACTGTATCTAGTCAACCTAACCTGCACCTCATTGGGATATGGAATTCAATTTAATTCAATACATTTTTATTGTCCCAAGAGTAAAGTTTGATTGAGACAAACAGGCCTACTATCTATCCAAGGAAACATGGGGAGAATGTTCTCTGTAGCTATCTGGTTTGCATAGAGACAGGGCAGGCTTTTTACTGTTGAGACACCTGAAGCTGATGGTACTGTCAGTTTAGACAGATAAATGATTGAAGTGGGCAGCATTGGGCTGTTGGCCTCTGTTGTTTGGGGTTTTAAAGATTGTCATTTATTATTTTTTTATCTCCTTCTGTTGAATGGTTGTGGGTCAGAATATAGGATTTTAATTGTGTGTTTCATACCAATTCTCTGATGAAGGGGCCTTAGCTGCCTCGAAAGCTTGCATTTGTAATCTATTTAATTAGCCAATAAAAGGTGTCATTTCACCCTACTTTCTCCTATATCAATTCTCTGTCATGAAAAAGACTGGTAGATGTGTAAGGAGGTTAAATGTAATTTTAGTTTTCTTTTTCTTTTATTTTCTTTTATTTAAAATTTAATTTGATTTTGTTGGTATTTTGTTTTAGTTAATACTATATACATTGCATTCTTTTTTAGTAAATGAGCTTTATAAAAGCTAATCAAACCAACAAAGTCATAATATACTGTAGTAGATTAGGGTTTTATTTCACTTGGAATGGGTGGAATATTACAAATGACCAAATAATTTTCAGATGTATTTTACTCGAAGTAAATTGTCTTAATTTACCTACAGAATGATCATTTTTAGAATGTGACCTACAGTTGGAATTTGGGCATGTATATTATGTACATATGTGTAATTTGGTATTAATTACATTGCTTCACTGTTTAAGTTTCAACATTATATTTTTTATCTATGTTGCACCTTTTACATGTGATAGTTTTATTATTGCCTACCATAGTGGCCATATAAATGGTAGTGTACTTAATACAAATACATACAATATTTTTATTGTATTAAGTTTCAAACTGTACCCAAGCAAAATCTGATCCTGTTATTTGATGCAGATGGGATTTCTCAAGCCCAGTGTTAAATTTTAAGAATAATGTCATGTTTAGAATAGCAGTAAATAGAAAGGGACACCATGCTTTAATAATTACAAATGTCTTCATTAAAACAGAAACATTTTGATGAGTACAGTCTCTGCCTTTGTTACTAAGAATTTTGTCGCTGTGGCACTGTTTTATTCCAAAGCCCTCCTGCTACTGGCTTGCATGAAAGACAATGGGGCTGTTTACACTAATAGACCGCTAGGGCCATTGAAGCCTGAAACAAACAGCACAGTGGTAAGTGAATAGAATTGAGCATTTCAACATTTTTCCATCTGTTCCTAAAACCAATATTGACCCAAGACCCCTGCATGGCAGCTTTAGTTAGAGTTTTAGCAGACAAATCAAGTTTGTGCAGACAAAACCCCAGGAGATGAGTCAAGGGGAGAGGAGAACAATGCAGAGCCCAGAATAGAGCTCTCCTACCGGGCCGGTGGAGTGACCAAAGTCCCTTGACTCAAGCTGTAAGAAAGCTTGGCTTCTCAAAAGATCGACACTGCACAGTCTGTTTTAATGGCTCTGTCTGAGAACTTTGATTGTGCTGCTCCTCAGGAAGAGACTGGTCCACAGTAGCCATGAGACAAATAAACTAAAAAGAAAAGAAGGGGGAAAAAGAAGGAAGGAAAAGAATTCAGAAATGCTGGTTCTCCTCATTGAGTGCTGATTTTGAAAAGACAGATTACGTCTAATGGCTAGTTTGTCTTGTAACCCGTGGATTAAGATCTGTGTTTAGTGGAATCCTGGTGGCAGCCACCACTATTCAGATCAATGGCTCTTAAAATCACTTGTTAGTCTCTTGAGAGTCCCACTGAAGTTAGTTTCAAGACGTGCATCACATTTGAATCCCACATGGGGCTACTGATGTTGCATTATGTTTCAAAAACATTTTAAAGGATGCAGAGATATTTTGCCAATTTTTCCATATATCAGGCCTTTTTATGCATTCATCATCTCTGTTCAAGTGCGACTTCACCACACCATGGAGCAGGGAACAGAAAAGAATGTGGCATGATTATTTTACTGTGGCTGACACTTACACTATACTAATGCAGTTTTAATTTTTATTTTCTCAATCTGTTTATTTCGTTTCCGTAGCAGTAACAGCCGCATGCCAGGAGCCAGCTGTGAATGAGGCATTGCCAGGCACACTCACGCACAGTTGTAATGGAACAATTTAGACTTACCAATTAGCCGGGCCTGTGTGTCTTTATGATGGAGGAACAAAGTTGAAAACAATACACAGGCACAAGGAGAATGTGAAAACTAAATACAAACACTGACTGGGGTGGAATATGAACCAAGGATCTGTGAGGCAGCTCATAACCTATATATAGGATTTTACATATAACATTCTAATAATCCATTTTGGTGGTCACAGGAATGATGAGCCCAATCAAGCAGCATCAGGTGCAAGACAGAAACCAACCCCAGACATTGCAGCAGCTTCATTTTAGTAATTATGATTTTGAAGACTCTTAATTTTTGTAGTTTTTGTGAGAGGACCATAGACTTTAAACTATAAATCACTCAGTTCACTTGTCATCAGCAGGTCGATGTAAATGCCCCATATGAGTATTTTAACCTGTATATGTGTCAGAACTGAAAAAAAATGTCTACACTATTATACACAGCCAATAAATATGTCCGTACTTGCAAAATAGTTAGGGGGATGAGGGTCTCTAAAGAAAGCTCCATCACTCTTTTTTTTAATCCACCTATCCAGCTCAAAGTCATCTGGAGCTAGTGCCTCCCCAAGCAACACTGCACACAAAGAGGAACTCAACAACCAAGAATGGCTGCCTGACCATTGCAGGATATACAGTACACCTATACTGATTCAAGTTAGAGTCACCTTCATGTGTTTGAGATGTGAGAATCAAACCCGAGTACCCAAATGAAACCCCACATAGATGCAGAAAGGATATACCAACTTCCTACAAGCAGTGACTGAGCTGGGATTTAAAATCAAGAAGCAATTTCTACTTCTGTGCTGTATAAATCTATATATCTATTAATCTATTATAGGGCAGAGTGGTGGCTCTGAGGCTAAGGATCTGCGCTGGTATCCTGAAGGTTGCTGGTTCAAATCCCCGTCACTGCCAAAAGAGATCCTACTCTGCTGGTCCCTTGAGCAAGACCCTTAACCTGTAATTGCTCCAGGGGTGCTGTACGATGGCTGACCCTGCTCTCTGACCCCAAGGGGTATGCGAAAACTAACAAATTCCTAATACAAGAAATTGTATAAGGCGAAATAAAGAACAAAAAAAAAAATCTAACAAGGCTTGATTTGTTGGTCACCAATTTAACATATTCATAAAATGTAAATTTGTTCTAACATGACTTTTTAAATAACTTTCCAGAATTATGAATTCCTAAGGTACTTTTGGCAAGGGTAGGCTGAAATAGGCACATCTGCATCCCCCATCATTTTTCTGTTATGCAGTATTTATTCAAATATACAACGTATGCGACACCCCCCAAACCAGTTCATTCAAGCATTTTTACAAACAACCACTGCCAAAGTAAACAACTTTGTTCTGCTCTTGTTTTTTTTATAATAATAGATATTACTGGCAACAGGAAAAATCAATATTGTCATGTCATTTTGTAACCCGCTTAATCCAGTCAAGGTTTGCATTGGGGCTGGAGCCTATCTCAGCTGGCATAGGGCACAAGGCAGGACAAACTCTAGACAGAACACCAGTCCATTGCATTTTGAACACACACACATACAGGCATACACACACACTGGCCAATTTTGTATCACT
Source organism: Erpetoichthys calabaricus (assembly GCF_900747795.2). Lineage (NCBI taxonomy): Eukaryota > Metazoa > Chordata > Cladistia > Polypteriformes > Polypteridae > Erpetoichthys > Erpetoichthys calabaricus. Next base: position 176,033,854 of record NC_041401.2, read on the forward strand.
AATCCACCTAACCTGCATGTCTTTGAGCAGTGGAAAGGAGGAAAAATGGAGGAAACCCACATAGGCACAGGGAGAACATACAAACTCCATTCAGGCAGGATCTGGGAAGTGAACCCTGGTCTCCTTACTGCAAGGCAGCAGCACTGCCACTGTGCTACCCAAAATTTTTTGTTTTCTATGACCCAATGTACCACTGTGTATGTTGCTTACAACATTAATTTTGCAGGAATCAAGATGATTTTGAATAAATTATTTTTTGAACTTGAACATATTATATTCCCTTTTTGGTAGACCTGTCTTAAGACATTTTCATAGTATCAGCATGCTTCAACTGTAAATCCCATCTGAGATTATTCGATATTAAATATCAACAGCTGGCACTATAAGACACACAGCACATATTAGTCCTTCTTTTGAATCCAAGTAATACATATGACTCAATATACTTGGAAATAACTTTGCTTCACATCTGGATGATGCTTTTCCCAAAACTGCTTTTCATTTATTTATCTTATCTGTGGTGCCAGCGAGGGGCACTCCAGTTCTAGGCCCCTCTGGTTGCTAGGCAAAATCTCATGCAGCGCCCTACTGCATAATGCACCCAAAATCATTTGCTGATTTTATTTCGTGTTTAAACAGGTTTATGTCATTCCTAGAACTGAACGAATGACCTCAGCTGATTAGCCCATCAGCTGAATGGAAAAATTAGTAATGTAGCCTGCTTATCTAAATCTCCAATGACCTGTGAAGCTACAATCCCTGTTCTTCAATGTGGAGTAGTGAGGTGACTGCATCAGTTTTAATCTTTACCTCTCATAAACAATTTTCCACTTAAAGTTATCATTCTTTGTGCCAGCACTACCACTGTTTCCACCACAACAATGAATAATTCTGAGTACTACTAAAGTTATTCTGAAAAATTATTTTTGTACTTGTCATAAGTATCAAATAAACAGATTTTTTCTCCTACTTATAGTTAGAACACATGAAGGGCTTTGCAATATTTGTCACTACATTTCCTAAAGTTTACTCATAAACAGTCAGGCAAAATGAAAGAGTTACATACGGTATAAGGGACATTTTCTTATTATTATGATTTCAACAGCTAAGCTTTATTATGTGTCAAGAAGAAAAGACAAAATAATTACCTGACTATATATTTAATTAATGTAGATGTGTCCTGGAAAGAAAATATGTAAAATCCATTCAGACAGCAATCAGGCACAGAATTACTATGTAGAATATTAACCAATGATCCCCTGATGAATAAACAATAGAATAATTTAGATTGGTGTTTAAGGCATTTTGTAATGCCTATATAGTAGGATATGGCAAAGATTACCGTAAAGTAGGCATGGTATTTTGGTTTACTAGCAAAAGTTTAGCCTAATAACAGTTTAGGTCAACTAGATATACTCAAAAGTCTTAAGCAGGGGGAAAAGAACATAAAAAAACTTTTGTTAAATATTACACAAACATCATCTGAGAAAGAGTATTAAAATGTTTTACAATTGACCTTATAACACAGGTAGTGATCCTATTTTTGTCCTTTGCATTCTTTGTTAAATTGTATTATGAAACCTCTTGAATTGGGATGTATCAAGTTTTCTCGTGGCTCTCATGGAATTTTTAAATCATATAATTTAGTATAACAAAGAGGCTTGGTTTTTAAAGCTTAAGACTCTTTGGTAAATGTAAAAAGAAATAATAACAAGCAAGAACGTTGAATTGAAGTAAAATGGTCATTTAAGAAGTGGGCATGAGCTGCCCAAACAGTTGCAGGCAGAACATTCTTTAAAAGCTACAAATTATAAAAATATTATCAGCTTTGAACTTATAAAAATAAGACATTACTCCTTTAAAGATAGAAGAGAAGTAATCTCTCATTTTTGCTTTATGCTTAATGGAATAAGAGAAAAGCTTTCTATAGATAATCTGTCTTAATCTGAGCTGTTATGTTTTTCTGGTTTTGAGGCTTCTGTATAGGGTGTCAGCCTAGGGGTTTTATTAAGGGGTAAAGCAGCGATAGGGCCAAGCTTCCAACGTTCAAGTTCCTTAAACCAGTTGAAGCCATCACCTGGTGCTATATCAAGATGCTTGGAATTAGAGGGTGAACAATAAGAACCCTAAGATCTTCGATGTCTCCAGATCTCTCATCCATGTGTATGAGAGAGATGGATAAACTTGAGTATCCCCACAGGCCCAGCTCTAACAGCTCACTTAGTTAGTTAGCTCAGTTGTTTCTTTATATCTTGATATTGTTTGATTTATGTTGTGATGATACAAACAGATAAGTATTGCCAAGTGTCATTGCTTGCTGAAGAAAGTTGCTTGTGTTTTTGTAGTTTTTGACTTTGTAACCATAAGACTGCTTTTGTACCCTCTGACATCTGAGGAGAGTATGGGAACACTGACCACAAAGGGACTGACTGCCTAAAGTTTACCTTTGGCCAATTTTTCCTGTAGATGATGTGTCTTTACTATTTACTATGCAATGCTTTATTTTATAAAGTTACATTTGTTTAAGCATTCATCTGTTTAACACCACTCACCAAACTCAATTAAGTACGAACACTTCCATAGCTCAAAAGAATTAGTTCAGGTAGCTTCATTTGCCCAGTTATAAGGGTAGAGAAAAGGGACAATCTTTTCTGCACTCTGCGAGAACTGAGTAACTTCTCACCTGACTCTATTGGTAGTGAAATGTATAAAAAAAAAAAAACCTTTTCTCAATTCCTAGTTGTGGTCACTACCTTCCATAATTGAAAACAGTGTAAAAATAGAGGAAGAACATATAATGTATCTTCTCATCCTGTTGCTGTTTTTCTAGTTCAAGGTTGCAGTGGGCTGGTGCCTATCCAAGTAGTATTTGTTTGCAGGAAGGGAATCTATGCAGAACATGGCAAATAACATGCCACATTATTATGGTCTGCTCTAAATACACCATTCAATGGCGATCATCTGGATTGATTTTATCTAAGCTTCATTTTAATCTGTGTTTTAACTGTAGGTTTTCATTGCTGCAGAGCTACTAATAAGTAAATAGTATCCATCCATCCTGGCCCTGGCTGTGTAAGTGCGAAGTTATCCCCTGTGTACTGTATATGTGGGTTTTTTTCTTTGGGCAGACTAGTTTTCATCTTACGTGCCAATAGTGTCTGGTTTAGGTTGATTACATATGAGTGTGAGTTTGTGTGTGTATGCCCTGGACTGAGTTACTGCCCCATTCGAGACTGCTGCTTGTATTGTGTCAACTATTGCCACAATAGGCAGCAACATCCTGTGACATTCAATTGGACTGATTGGGTTAGAAAATGTGTGGATGAATATCTTTCAGAATGTAACAAAAAAAAGCCTGAAATAGTAAAGATAGGAATCCAGAAGAGTCTCTGTCTCCAGCCATGACATCTCAGTGCAGCAAAACATGAATGGTTCTGTGGAAACCTCAGGCTTATTGTATATGAGTAGGTGCTCCATGTATTACCATATTTTCCTACTTTACTGACCATTATCCATGAATCCCACTCAGTAATAATGATAAAAAGTACAACCATTCAGAATGCCAAGATGAGACCTCAAACGCTGGATGAATTCTATTTCAGACAAATCCTCAGTAAGCCTAAACATTAACACAGCCAGAGGCAAAGACTGAAACAGTTCCATCAAGCTGTTAATTTCAGGCACAAGAAAGAGAGATGGTTTCTTTTTTTATTTCTCCATTACAAAGCAGCTGACCGGCCTCAAAACTCAGGTGCCAGATTAATGAGGGGGGGAATGGACAAAAGGGGTCGTTCAGTGCTCAGCTAGCCAGGTTTGCAGATTAAGCAGGTCAGTGGGGGCCTTTTCAGGCAGGTGGACCTCTCTTCTTATTCATTGGAGGCACAGCAGGCAAGAAGCCCATTACCCAGAATTCACTTGGGCAGCCAGTTTGCTCAACCTTGCTGGGAGATAAGGTGGATAGCCATGTCCTGATTAATGAAAACAGAGGCTGATGGCCTGAGGTGATTCCCTGCTAGAAAAAAAGAATATTACTTTGAAAGTTCTCCCAGTTGGTGGATAAGATAAGTTTGCCACTGGGGATGTTAATTTACTTTTTGATACACTCTCCCCACCTCCAAAGTCTTTATTGGCTCTCTGCATGAGGCTGCAACCTGCAACTCTTAGCTATAATGACAAATAATAAATCAGACAATGAAATGAAGCAAAGCAATCAAAATAATTGATAGTTGCTGGATAAGCCCATTTCCAGTGTGCAGGAACCTTCAGTGAAACTGGAAATTGTTTCAATGGCCTTTAATTTGCAGGACTGCCTCTCCAAATACATCCATCCACCCATCCATTATCCAACCCTCTATATCCTAACTACAGTGTCACGGGGGTCTGCTGGAGCAAGGCAGGAAACAAACCCTGGGCAGGGCGCCAGCCCACCACAGGGCACACACACATACCCACACACCAAGCACGCACTAGGGCCAATTTAGAATCACCGATGCACCTAACCTGCATGTCTTTGGACTGTGGGAGGAAACCGAAGTACCCAGAGGAAACCCACGCAGTCACAGGGAGAACATGCAAACTCCATGCAGGGAGGACCCGGGAAGCGAACCCAGGTCTCCTAACTGCGAGGCAGCAGCACTACCCATTGCACCACCGTGCTGGCCTCTGCAAATACACATAAGTGTAAATAAGTAGCATGCCGATTATTAATATGGTGATTCTTGTAGCAGTGGGGGTAATATATGCAAAAATGCATAAGTTCATGTTTGGTAACATTAGGCTTGTGTCATTAAATCATGACTGTTCAGAAGATTAACTTTAAATGGAAGTTCTTAAAGCATTACCAAAAGTTATATGTTTAATTCTATTTAGACCCTACTGTTACTGTATCTGTCAATCAATCCATTTTTTGAGTCATTTTCTTCTATTGCTAAGTGTTGTGGAAGCAAATTGATATCTCAGCAGAAAGAGCTTCAAAATAGAAACAATCTCTTAATGAGATACCTGTTTATAACGGCACACATTCATGTTCACACCCTCACGCGTCATTCATTTAAAAATTCAGTAGCATCAGGGAAAAAGAAAAAACTAACCCTGGAATGGGAAACCAGTTTATTATAGGACACACTCAGCCACACTCACCTGTGTTGGACCAATTTAGTAATAGCAGTGAACCTAATATGCATATCTTTAGGATTTAGTTATAGTACCCAGAGACAGTCAATGCTAGCATTGGGAGAATTTATAAGATGCAGACAGTTATGGATGAGGCTGGTAATTTAACCCAGGTTTCTAGAGTACTAGGTGTAGTAGGTGTAGTATGCTTATACAGTAGATAGGTGATTCCAGAACTGATGTTTGAGGTATGCATTAAACAAGGTGTTGGAGACATTTCTAAAGGATATTGGTCACAACTGACTATATACATTCACGTAGTTCCTGCAAATGTTTCAACTACACATTAATGATGTGAACCTACTGGATTAAGATCTGGGGCTATAGGGGCCACTGGAGTAAACTGGAGCCATTGTCATATTCATGAAACCAGACTAATATGATGTATTCTTTGAGACATTGTGCATTATCCATTTGGAAAAGGGTGGTATTAGGATGGCTAATGTGTGTCAACAAGAACATTCCCCACACCATTACACATCCATCACCAGCTTGTACCTTTGACATAAGGGAGGATTCATGGATTCATACTGCTTAGGCCAAATTCTGACCCTACCATCTGCATGTTGCTGCTGAAATAATGCGTTCTCAGACTATGCTGCATTTTTCAAATTTTCAACTATCCAGTTTTGGTAATCAGTAGCCCAATCTTCTTGTTCATAGATGACAGGAGAGCAACCCAGCATGGTGTTCTACTGCTGCAGTTCATCCAATTCAAGGTCCAAGGCATTTTGTATTATGAGGTGTCCTTTATTTGGCATTTTGAGGTGCTGTTGCTGTTGTACAGAGCTATGTTTTGAGAATTTATGACTTTTCTGTTATCTTGAAAAAGTCTGACCTTTTATCTATCTCATTCACAAGATGGTTTTACCCACAGAAATTATGCTTATTGGATTTTTTTTTGTTTAGCGTATCATTCACTGCAGACCCTGGAGATGGTAGTGGGCGACAAACCTGTTTTTAAAACACAGGAGCCACCACATCTGCTGGCAACACTCATACCTTAAGTTATTTAGATGATATGTCGTGTCCATTCTGATGTTTGGCGGAACAGTAACTGAAAGTCTTGACTATGTTTGTGGGCTGTATGGTTTGAGCTGAAGCCACATGATTGGGCTGTGTAGGGGACCAGCCTGTTTGTATTATCAAACTGGCAGACCTAATTATTTAGACATAAAGTACATATAGTCTATATATACATGAGTGACTATATATATATATATGTATATATACATAAAGTCATACATGTGCATCAGAGGGTCACCTTGTCAGAGGTAAGTACTACCACCCCCAAAACCAGGGGATAAAATCATTGTCTTTTCTGTCTCTTTTTCCACCCACGGCTCTGAGAAGACACCGATTGATGACAATTGACCCCTCCCCTTCCAGTCCAAGAGCTACAAAAAGGAAGATGCTCCTGGAAGGAAGCATCTCACATTTAGGAGATGAGCCATATGTGATACGGAGCTCCAACCCTTAAGCATTACTGCTCTCTAGAGCCATTAAACGACAACTTCAGGCTTCATTTTGCTTTTTTTTCTTGTCGCACCATAATGCACTTGTTAATTTGACTGAACTTATTATTTTGAGTATCATGACTCCCAAACTGGCTTTAGAGCTTTTGTTTCCCATTCATTTCAGTATGACCTTGAGAACACTTCTACAGTCAAGATGCATGACACAGGTGGGTTGGGGAGGGTCATCATGCACACTTTGGGATCCCTGCTATAAATCAAACATTACTGAGTTTGTGAGAAAGTATCATAGCAAGTGGCATAAAGCTTTTTGCAAACAGTGTGGGTAGGACGCTGTTTGAGGGCATTTCACAGCATGAAAGGGTCCAGATTCTTGACTGGTAGCTACATGTCTAGCAGGGAAGGGAGGTGCCTTAGGAGGTTTTGAGAAAGAGGAGCCCTACATACCCATTTGTGTTTGCAGTGGTCCAAGTGATGATGAAATGTGTGGCAGTGGATAGCAAAAAGTTATGGAAATTACTTATACTGTGATACTGACAGTCTTCATGTGGCAGGGCAATACTGCCTTACCAACAAAATGATGTGTTTCTGCCTTCTGTGCTCTTAACTGACTAGTTACTTAACTGACTGTTACTCTGGTCTATGAATTAATGGTGAACTAGTTCACAGTGCACACTTACTTTAACTTGCAAGATGAAATGTCCATTTTAGCTTACACGTTGTCTAAATGCGTATGTCTCACAGAAAGTGGCTGTTCTGCACGATATTGGTCAGAACTACAAGGCGGCAAGACTTAGCAGATTGCATATCCTTGAATGTTGTGATTTATCCACTTAAGATATGTGTAACCTAACTGATAGCATTTACATAGCTAATTTATTATATATTTTCTAGTATTAGAGTAAAATTTCAATGTTCAGACATCACTAGAGCATTAATGGGACACCACCACAGTGTATTTTGCACACTGCCTGTCATTACTGCTTAACATGCAACAAAATAATTGATAAATGAGATATCCTGACTGCAGCCTTTTTACTATCACAAAAGCACACTGTGCAGCTCTTGGCAACCATTCCTTGGTTTTAATGGCCTCAGCCCTCAGCCTTCTATACCTCACTTTTTCCATTAGGCTTCATTGATTACAATGTTCAGATCTTGTCTTATGCACTATAAATGTGTTCCCTGTGTTTAATTATTTTTTTCTGTTATCATCTTTTAAGTAAACATGCAAATAAAAGTTACAGCAAATCAAATATAACCATGAAATCATCAATGCATACAAAAAACACATGCTCCACGGCACACACATCCTCATAGAGCAGAGGTTTATCATGGAGAACTCCCTGTATTTAATAGCACTGCTGTTTAACACTTTCAGAGTGCTACATTCTGGCTCGGGCATTGTCTGAATGGTGTTTGCATGTTCTCACAATCTTCAGGAGCATTATCAAAAAAAATGTGAAAATCCGTAGCTCTAATGCATCCCAATTGGCTACTCTTAGGTCTAGTGTGAGTAACTATGAGTGTGTATGAGCATAGCCTGTGATGGTCTAGCTTCCTATACACAACTTGTTCTGTAGCCTTATGGACAGCATACAGTCAGTGATTCCCACAAACCTGAATCTGAAAACCTGAGTTTGAAAATAAACTAATTTCTTCTTCTTCTTATTATTATTATCATTGTGGTTTCTTTGCAGTTTTCCTGATGCATTGTTCTTCTTGTACTGTGTTAAGTCACTAAGTCACATCTAGTGTTCTTTGTCTGTATTTCTAGTTGGTGTTATCAGGCAGGTTTACAGGGTTGGTGTGATGTTGTTGTTTTGTTTATTTTCTGTTTTCATTCCAATGTGGGTGATGGTGGTGACTGCAGACACATTTATTAGTGTATGTAGATCTGCTACTGTTATTTAAGTGTATCTGTGTATTGCGGAAATGTATTTTTGTTAATGAGTTTTGTTTGTTAGTGACAGTTTGTTTGTGCCAAGGGGTTTTGGTATAAGGGGACATACTGTAGAGTGTGGTCTGTTCCTGTGTATAGTACGAGAGTTCACTCAATTTCCTCTGTCAGTTTGTGTAGTAGTATATAATCTTCAAGGGACAGTGTCTTGGTGGGTCCTTTGGTAACATATCAGTTGTCGTACAGTCCACTGTTCTAGGGTCTCCATTGCTAAATATGTTATCTACCTGTGTGTTGCATGAGACTGTGTTTTTGGTTTTTCATTTTGTTTAAGTTAGTAGCAAATTTCTGTTTTATTTGTTACAAGTCTTGTTTGTGGGATGAGGTTATGTGTGAGGATAGTTTCTCTGCTGATCTACGATTCTTCTGTGATTTGTATGTTCAGGTATTTCTGTGTAAAGTAAATGTCAATGTCAATTTATTTATATAGCACATTTAAAACAACATAGGAATGCTGTGGCCAAAGTGCTTTACAATAATAGAATAAAAGAAAAAACAAACAAATAATATAAATAGAAATAAAAATATATGAACATAAATAAAAATAAAATTAATAATAAATAGAAGTGATGTTATATAATCACAATGAGGAAACCATCAGTATTACTGAAAGTCACGGAATGCAAGTGAATACAAATGAGTCTTTAATCTTGTTTTAAACAGTTCAATTGTAGACGACTCCTTTATATGATGAGGTAAAGAGTTCCACAGGCGAGGAGCAGCAGCTGCAAAAGCCCTGTCCCCCTTGGTTTTACACCAGTCTATGCATAATTTCTGCCTATGATGTGTTATGTCTGTTTCTAAGTCTTCAATTGTATAACTTGTACACATGATAAAGTTGTTAATATCTTTTGTCTATTTTATGCACTGGTGGATCTTACCTGCTTTGGTGGTCATGGGTTTGGGGACCTCCTAAACAGTCATAGCAGCTGGAGTGTCATGGTCTGACCCACCACTCCATGGAGTAGTCATTGAAGTTTCCATACTTGGGAGGTGCTGCTTTCACCACAAGTAGCCAAAGGAGATTGTAGCTTACTTTCTAACATGAGAATCTAGTCACAAATGCTGTCTTCTTTATTCTCGGTGATGACTAAGCCAGTATGAATTCCATTTCTTGTTATAACCACTTTAAATTTAAATTTGAATATCTCTGCCTGAGTGGGTGGTGATCTGCCTTTACGTCTGACCTTTACCCTTTGAACTTACCACCAATCAAGTGCATAAAGATCCCTCTGGCATCGCTCTAAGGATCATAAGGATCAGCAAGATGGTAGACCTTAGTGGACTATTATTATTATTATTTTGCTGTCATGCTAATTACTAATGCGTGGATTTAGCTAATTGTTTTTGATCTGATCCTCAGAATCTCATGATCTCATTTGCAGTCATTGTTGCTATCGTAGTTGCTCATTATTTTGCTCATGCGTGTTTTATAAATCATCTTGTGATGATGCGGTCAGTGAAAGAATAATAAAGATTGATTTGCTGATAGTTTTGAAACATTTTACCTTCTTCTTATTGTTATGTCAGTTGAGATTGGCAGAGTCATATCTTCTTGTGTGTATCGTCACATACAGATTTTCAAAAACATTCTTCAGCCTGACGTGTAGACAAATAAAATAAAAGAAATAAAGTAACTGCTTACACTGCACAATTTTTTTGAAAAGTCTTGCTTCCTGAAAAGTTTTTGCTGATTTTGACAGGTACCTACTGGGTATGCACAAATATAGTTTTGGTTTTACTGTATCATGTAGGAACTCTGAGAAATAGACATTTACAGTGCATCCGAAAACTATTCACAGCGCATCACTTTTTCCGCATTTTGTTATGTTACAGCCTTATTCCAAAATGGATTAAATTCATTTTTATCCTCAGAATTCTACACACAACACCCCATAATGACAACATGAAAAAAGTTTCCTTGAGATTTTTGCAAGTTTATTAAAAATAAAAACATTGAGAAAGCACATGTACATAAGTATTCACAGCCTTTGCCGTGAAGCTCGAAATTGAGCTCAGGTGCATCCTGTTTCCCCTGATCATCCTTGAGATGTTTCTGCAGCTTAATTGGAGTCCACCTGTGGTAAATTCAGTTGACTGGACATGATTTGGAAAGGCACACACCTGTCTATATAAGGTGCCACAGTTGACAGTTCAAGTCAGAGCACAAACCAAGCATGAAGTCAAAGGAAATGTCTGTAGACCTCCGAGACAGTATTGTCTCGAGGCACAAATCTCGGGAAGGTTACAGAAAACCTTCTGCTGCTTTGAAGGTCACAATGAGCACAGTGGCCTCTATCATCCGTAAGTGGAAGAAGTTCGAAACCACCAGGACTCTTCCTAGAGCTGGCCGGCCATCTAAACTGAGTGATCAGGGAAGAAGGGCCTTAGTCAGGGAGGTGACCAAGAACCCGATGGTCACTCTGTCAGAGCTCCAGAGGTCCTCTGTGGAGAGAGGAGAACCTTCCAGAAGGACAACCATCTCTGCAGCAATCCACCAATCAGGCCTGTATGGTAGAGTGGCCAGACAGAAGCCACTCCTTAGTAAAAGGCACATGGCAGCCAGCCTGGAGTTTGACAAAAGGCACCTGAAGGACTCTCAGACCATGAGAAAGAAAATTCTCTGGTCTGATGAGACAAAGATTGAACTCTTTGGTGTGAATGCCAGGCATCACGTTTGGAGGAAACCTGGCACCATCCCTACAGTGAAGCATGGTGGTGGCAGCATCATGCTGTGGGGATGTTTTTCAGCAGCAGGAACTGGGAGACTAGTCAGGATAAAGGGAAAGATGACTGCAGCAATGTACAGAGACATCCTGGATGAAAACCTGCTCCAGAGCGCTCTTGACCTCAGACTGGGGCAAAGGTTCATCTTTCAGCAGGACAACGACCCTAAGCACACAGCTAAGATATCAAAGGAGTGGCTTCAAGACAACTCTGTGAATGTCCTTGAGTGGCCCAGCCAGAGCCCAGACTTGAATCCGATTGAACATCTCTGGAGAGATCTTAAAATGGTTGTGCACCGACGCTTCCCATCCAACCTGATGGAGCTTGAGAGGTGCTGCAAAGAGGAATGGGCAAAACTGGCCAAGGATAGGTGTGCCTTGTGGCATCATGTTCAAAAAGGCTTGAGGCTGTAATTGCTGCCAAAGGTGCATCGACAAAGTATTGAGCAAAGGCTGTGAATGCTTATGTACATGTGATTTCTCAGTTTTTTTATTTTTAATAAATTTGCAAAAACCTCAAGTAAACTTTTTTCACGTTGTCATTATGAGATGTTATGTGTAGAATTCTGAGGAAAAAAATGAATTTAATCCATTTTGGAATATGACTGTAACATAACAAAATGTGGAAAAAGTGATGCGCTGTGAATACTTTCCGGATGCACTGTATATGTTTACTGACAATAACATATTTAGTCACGTTTATGTTTTGCATAAGCTATTAAATTCAACAGAATTAAAAGTGTTTTGCTCCTGATTCAATGTCTGGTGCATCACGTTGCAGTGTCCAACAGTAGTCAGCAAGCATTGACGGATTCCAGTTGCCCTGGTATTGTTTCTCCATTGTAGCAATGTCCTGGTGAAACATTTCACCGTGTTCGTCACTAACAGCACCAAGATTTGCGGGGAAGAAGTCCAAGTGTGAGTGGAGGAAATGAATCTTGAGTGACATGTTGCACCTCATTGTCTTGTATGCTTTGAGAAGTTTGTCTACCAGGTGAATGTACTGTAGTTTGAGGCTCTGTAATTGCCCAGAAAATTGTCAACAACGTCTTTGAAGGCTTTCCAGGCAATTTTTTCCGGCCCAGCTAACAGATCTTCAAACCGCTTGTCACTCATAACATGTCTGATCTGGGGGCCAACAAAAATGCCCTCTTTGATCTTGGTGTCAGTTATTCTTGGGAACATCTGTCTTAAATAACGAAAACCTTTGCCTTCCTTGTTCAGTGCTTTCACGAAATTCTTCATGAGTCCCAGTTTTAGGTGAAGAGGAGGCAAAAATATCTTTGCCGGGTCGACCAGCGATTCATGTGCCACATTTTTTCTGTTCTGGAACTAACTTTTTATAGAGTGGCCAGTTCTGTCGAGAATAGTTCGACTCTTTGGCATGGCTGTCCCATTCACAGATGAAACAACAGTACTTTGTATAACCGAGCTGCAGTCCTAGTAACAGAGCAACGACTTTAAGATCTCCACAGATATTCCAGTTGTACCTGCTATACTGGATGTGCTTCAGCAACAGTTCCATATTCTCATACATTTCTTTCATGTGTGCTGCATAGCCAACAGGTACTGAAGAATAAATGTTGCCATTGTGTAGCAGAACAGCTTTCAGGCTTAACATTGATGAATCAATGAAGAGACGCCACTCTTCCTGGTTGTGATTACAACCCAAGGCCGAGAACAATCCTTCAATGTTGCAACAGAAAGAGAGACTGTCGACTTGTGCAAAAAATTTGGTTATATCATGATGCTGGCCTCGAAACACAGAAATTTTCGTACCTGGTGACAGCAAATACTATTCCTGCAGTCTCAAACCCAGCAGCTCGGCTTTTACTTTTGACAGACCCAAATCTCTGACCAAATCGTTCAATTGGGACTGTGTTATCAGATGTGGATCACTTGATGAGCACGGTTCAAAATTCGGGTCAATGTCACTGTCAGTACCCTGAATTGCAGTTTCTTCACCTGGTTCATCTAAGGTCCAATCCTCTGGTGGTTTCGGAATTGGAAGACTGTCGTCATGTGGCACGGGTCTCATTGCTGAAGGCAGATTAGGATATTCAATTTACTTCTTGTTTTTGGCAGAGAAACCAGACACATTAGTCAAACAGAAGTAACAGTCTGTCACGGTCTTTCTGTTCTCGCTGTATCATCGGAACATCAAACGGCATCGTCTTTCGAGTGCCTCTGAGCCAGGCTGTCAGATTGACAGCACATGTCGCACAGCAAATGTGAGGCGCCCATTCCTTGTCTTGATCACCAATTTTACAGCCGAAATACAGATGATAAGCTTTCTTCACAAGAGCAGTCATCCAATGTCTCTGAGGTGCAAGTGTATATTCTCCACAGATATAGCAGAATGTATCGCGGCTGTTACGACATTGACGAGACATATCGCCAGACACCAAAACATCTATAGCATCAAGCTTACTTGCTTTTATATTGCTACAGATACTATACTATACTGATACTATACATACACACTGACTATCTATATTAACCAAATGAGCAGGATCGGTGTATGCAAGCCACCTTTATAGTGTGCTGAGACAGCCCAGGATGTCAACTTCCACAGAACAGCTTCCAACCTGGCCAGATTCCATGCCTGGACATGCCCAGGCTGCACACCATTCTATTTCTCACTTTGTATAGATTTTAACTGTGATTTTAAGATTCTAAGAAATTAATACAGTTTATAGTTATTTTGTCTAGGATTTCTATGAATTTCAGCATTCTGAGCTTGTAATCTAAAATTGGCATTTTATATTAAAATTAAATAGAAATTTGTGCCAGTCTCTAGACACAAGGTTTGGTCTTGTTCTTATCAAACTCAGACATGTGCTTTTAGGCTTAACATTTTTTTGAGTACACATTTTCTTGAATGGTATTGCCTACAAAAGACAAACTAATTGAATTATGCTAGTAAATTCATCCATCCATCCATTTTCCAACCCGCTGAATCCAAACACAGGGGTCTGCTGGAGCCAATCCCAGCCAACAAGGCAAGAACCAATCCTGGGCAGGGTGCCAACCCACCGCAGGACACACACAAACTAGGGACAATTTAGAATCGCCAATCCACCTAACCTGCATGTCTTTGGACTGTGGGAGGAAACCCACGCAGACACGGGGAGAACATGCAAACTCCACGCAGGGAGGATCCGGGAAGCGAACCCAGGACCCCCAACTGCGAGGCAGCAGCGCTACCCACTGCGCCACCGTGCCGCCCTAGTAAATTCAATTTATTAATATATAGTACTGTTTTTTGGAGAAACAGCTCAGGGCACTTGCACAGATTTAAAAGCATGAAATGGTGACATAAAAGTAAAAATCCAAGTCAACTTTGTAAACATTTAAGCACATGTAATTTTTTCAATATACATTAATAAATTAATTAAAATACCCTTTAATTTTGCATTAACAATTACTGTAGGTTTAATGTACAATACCAAACATAAAATTGTTAAACAGAAGAAAAACTGATCAATATAGAAGAAACTGAAACTAACTAAAGATATGGCCAACTGGCAACATGGGAATATTATGCTTCAACACCACATGTATACAAGCCATAAAGACAAAAATTGAATAATGATATAAAAAGAAGACCTGAGCTTTTGACCCCAGCTGCCAAAATTACTCCCAGGAGTTTTAGGGGTGACATTGTGTTGCTCCCTCATAAATCAGGTTTCGCAGTGGGTATAGCCTGGTTTGTTGCCAATTACAGCAACAGTGGTTGTGGCTGAAGGTGAAAAGTGTGAGTTGAGGTTGACTAATATTAGTAGTAGTAATACCCATAATATTATTTATACATAGTAGTATATATAGTATTCCAAACATTTTATTTGCATGTCCAAACAACATGCAGCAATATTTATATTATCTGATAAACAAGAATGCACTGAATTCGCAGTGATACTTACAGTAAAGGGGAGAGAGGAATTCAGACTTATAGTACATCCCCTTTCAGAGTTTCATGGCTCAAATGGGACATTGTCCACACTGATCATGAAAGCATTCATGAAAGAGTTCCAAGGATTCCCTTTTCAGTATTTTGTAGGCAAACACTGCAGGGCTGTTGAAATGTGGAAACCTAGTGCTGCGACAAATTGCATGTTGATTAGCATGTGCAAGTAAGAATTTCTTTGTACTTGGTACATGTGACAATAATGACCTTAAACATATAAACCATATATACCAACCCCTCGGGGCAGAAAGTATCTGTATTGCAGGTACTGTGCAGAAGATGTACGTTTTAGTCTGGTATCTACAAACAAGGTTAAATTGATTTTGGTTGGTTTCTTTCCACATGGAAGGTAGATTGTGCTCATGTAATAGTTGACTTTCAGTTCCTTGTATTTATTCATTCAAAATGATGTATGTGCCCGGCATTTTGAACACTATATTTATTTATTCTTTTTGTATGGGCGCATTTTTGGATGGATTCTCACAAGCCCGATCGACTAGTACGAGTGAAATGACAAGCACGGAAATTTTATATATTCAGGAATGATTTTATATATTCCAACGCTGACTTTATCAAAAATTACTTTATATATTCCGACGCTGACTTTATATAATCAGGCTTTGATGTTACATATAATCGGGAATGATTTTATATATTCTGACGCTGACTTTATAGATTCAAGTTTTGACTTTATATATTCTGATGCTGACTTTATATATTCAGGCTTTGACTTTATATATTCGGGAGTGACTTTATATATTCGGAAATTACTTTATATATTCAAGTTTTGACTTTATATATTCAGGAATGACTTTATATATTCCGACGATGACTTTATATAATCAGGCTTTGACTTTATATATTCCGCCGCTGACTTTATATAATCAGGTTTTGGTGTTATATATTCAGAACACTGACTTTATATATTCTGAAAATTATTATATTTGCCTGTTTGGCACCCCATACTGTACATACAGTACATATATATATATATATATATATATATATAGTGATAAATAATTCCAAAAGACATGATAAAGGTTGGGCATGCACGGTGGCGCAGTGGTATTGCTGCTGCCTCGCAGTTAGGAGTTTGCATGTTCTCCCCGTGTCTGCGTGGGTTTCCTCCGGGCACTCCGGTTTCCTCCCACAGTCCAAAGACATGCAGGTTAGGTGGATTGGCGATTCTAAATTGGCCCTAGTGTGTGCTTGGTGTGTGGGTGTGTTTGTGTGTGTCCTGAGGTGGCTTGGCACCCTGCCCAAGATTGGATCCTGCCTTGTGCCCAGTGTTGGCTGGAATTGGCTCCAGCAGACCCCCGTGACCCTGTGTTCATATTCAGCGGGTTGGAAAATGGATGGATGGATGGATGATAAAGGTGGTAATACAGGTGTGCGCGTCGGTAATATGCCTTTAATCTCCTCTGACAGTAATACTGGCTTGTATGTGGCTGTAATATGCATCACTTTATTGTGTACCTTTAATTTCCTCTCGCAGTAATACTGGTTTGTATTTCCGTGAAACGCCTCTAACTTACTCTGACAGTAATATTGCGCATCGCGCCGTGCCCCGCGCATGTGCACTTCACCAGAAGCCCCGCGCATGCGCACTTCACCAGAAGACACACACACACGGACACCTGGACGCACAAAGGGATTTTATTAAAGAGGGGATATATATGTGAATTTCCCATTGGGATTAATAAAGTATCTATCTATCTATCTATCTATCTATCTATCTATCTATCTATCTATCTATCTATCTATCTATCTATCTATCTATCTATATAAATAGTATCTTATTCTATTAAGATCTGTATCAATCGATTATAATCAATTACAACTAACTATAATCAGCTACAGTCTAATACAATCTTTCATTATCTATTACATTCTAGAACAACCTATGGCAATCTTGACCTGTTACCAGACTTTTAAGTCTTAGCCTTAAAGAGGAGACTTTGTCAAGAAATGCAGTGCACTTATCACACAGTGTTGTTGCCTCCTCAGTGGTGTCCAGTGAGTGGGTGCCCAGTAACAGTTCATAGAAACTGATATCTAACTTGAAATGGTTCTAGATAGGTGCAAATGTACTACTAGCATCCTGACTGCTTCCTTGTCAATCAGTGGGTTGTCTGAAGATAGCAAGAAGCCTTTCATTGGTGGTGCTAATATTGTTATTTTTGGTTATTTTTGTCATATTTTGATATATGTCATTATTTGTGTCCCTGCTAGGTTTTTCTGTCATGCACCTTAAGTGAATTAGTTAATGGATGCATGGAAGGATGTAATTATTTGTAAATTATTGGTCAGTAGATTGCTGGTCATTAGCCATTATTGCAAAAGTGATGAGGTTACCTTGCCGTTGTGCTTTGATGTTAATAGAGGGCCATAATTGGCTGATATTCAAGCATGTGAATGTTGTCTATTCTGCTTACATATTTTGCTGTCATGCCTCTTTATGTATAGTCATTCACATGTCTTCCATGACCATCTTACTGAGGGTATAGGAGTACATCAGGTAAGATGATTTATGTTTTCTATTGAATAGAATGAAGTTCTATATTGGGCGACACAGTGGTACAGTGGGTAGTGCAGCTGCCTCGCAGTAAGGAGACCTGGGTTCACTTCCCGGGTCCTCCCTGCGTGGAGTTTGCATGTTCTCCCCATGTCTGCGTGGGTTTCCTCCAGGTGCTCCGGTTTTCTCCCACAGTCCAAAGACATGCAGGTTAGGTGCACTGGCGATTCTAATTTGTCCCTAGTGTGTGCTTGGTGTGTGTGTGTGCGCCCTGCTGTGGGCTGGCGCCCTGTCCGGGGTTTGTTTCCTGCCTTGCACCCTGTGTTGGCTGGGATTGGCTCCAGCAGACCCCCGTGACCCTGTGTTAGGATATAGCGGGTTGGATAATGAATGGATGGATGGAAGCTTCAGGTTCTGCAATACCTTCAGCACCCACCTTCCTGCACCTATGCTTCCTGTGCTTTTAATCATCCTCTTGCTTAGAAAGAAGTTAATTTTGGAACCAGACAACCTGTAAAGGATATGTTTTTCTTCCTGTTTATTTTCAGTGAAATGACAAAATATTCTGGAACTGCTTAATCCAGTTCATGGTGACATAGTGGAGAAGCCTATTTTGACAGCACTGGGTGTAAAGCAAGAACCATCCCTAGACATGGCAGCAGTCCATACTTGAGCTTACTCATGCCCACACACACCCTTATTCACACAGAACCAGTACAGAATCCCCTGTTAACCTACTGTGGACATCTTTAGGGTTTAAATTTAAGTGAAATGCGAGAAAAAAAAGAAGCAGTTTAACAATGCTGTCATCAGGTGATGATCTAAAGACCACCATTCCTTACATGCACTAGTAATCAACCACTTGTTGGGGCCCGGTAAAGTGTGTTGTAATGTGAAGCATGCTGCGATGGACTGGCAATCAGTCCAGGAATGTTATTTGCCCTGCACCAGATGTTGCTGTGGCTCCTATTGGATTAAGAAGGTTCAGTAAATGAATGGAGAGGTTCAGTACACTCAGGTGTATCCATTGATTGCATTTAGGAAATTTTCTTAATATTACAATGTAAATAATTTTTGAGGTGAGCTCCTAAGTATCTATATTCAGTCACAATTTCTACCTCTTCCACTAGAACCCCCTGAGGAATGAACATGCAGATTTCTGCATTTTAAAGTCAAATATCCTTTTTTTAGCCTTTTGTATTTTTGACATCCTTGTGGTGCGGACAATAGATACCAGAGGTATAAGCTGAGTTCCCATTGCTGTGGAGTTTGCACATTTCCCAACAACCACAAGGGATCTTCCTTTTAAGGCAGTGGCTTTTCTCCCCTAACAAAGATGACTGTGTGATGTTAATAGGTGAATTTAAAATGACCTAATGTGTGTGGGTGTAAGAGAGTGTGCGACTGTGCCCTAAAATATACTGGTGCATAGCCCAGGTTACTTCCTGTCTTGTGTTTGATGTTACCTCCATGAACCCTGAATTCGAATAAGAGAGTTTAGAAATTAGATGGACTGTTGGAAATTCAATGCATTCTTTTATATGGGACCTTTTTGTATATTAAACAAGTGTTTAACACATTCACAGTAATTCGAGGTACATATGCCCATAATCAAGCCAATAAAGTGACTCTCTCAAGGATATTCGGTGAGCTATCAGTCTGCAAGTTGCAAGTACTGGATGTCCATGTTTGTGATATTTAGTCAATGGAGCTGAAGCCTCTTAAGATGTCATTCTCTGGCTTACTGCAGTTTTTAAAAGAGCCATGATCTGTATCATTAATGGCTTGACATGTGTCATACCTACTGTATCTAATCTACATATGTACCAATCTAAATATTCATTCATTAATTTTCTAAACTCACATTCCAGTAGAGGTTATACAGTAGTCTAAGTGGACATCTATTCATCCATCCATTGTCCTAAAGCATGTATTCAGTTTGTATGGTTTCCTGTTCCAGCAGAAGTTGACCACACATAGATCACCAGTTCATTGTCAGTTTTAGAGTCACTCAACGTACTAGTTAAATAGGCAATGTGACATTGTTGCCATTTAACTGCACTTAAAACCATAAGGTGGCAGGTTCAATTTCCACTTCCAACTCATTGTTTTATTACTGATCATTGAACATGCCAATGTTCAAATTTTAAAAAAAATTGTATGTACATTGGATCTGTACTTGTAAAATTCTTGGAATGGTGTTCTATAAAGTAAAATAACGGTTGCTGGTTTGCCAGTTTTCCACCTAAATAAGAATGAGGAAAGAGTTGTCCATGTGGAACTTGATAACTCCATGGGTTAAAGTGAATGCAGTAAGTCCATCTACTCATTTTACCTGCTTAATTCAATTCAGGCTTGCAGAGAATGGAGCTTATCTCAGCAGAATTGAGCACAGGGTAGGAAGTAGATTTCCAATCCATTACATAATATTAATGTAACTGATCAGTTTATTGAGTGATTAATTAGTTTCACTCAATTAGGCAGTTAATCAATTATTTCTTCCATTAAGAGTATGAAACATAATATATCTCTTATTTTTTCATTTATTTTTGGGTGTTAATGCAAAAATTTGTAGCACATAAAATATAAGCAAAGTCTATTGCCTTTGTCACTGAAGGCCGCAAGTGCATTGCAGAGAGGGGCATGGCACTGCTTGAGTGCATGGCAATTTAGTGTTTGCCATTGTTCTTGCCTTCAGATAACCTAGATGACCTGCGGAAATTAAGAGGAGGTTATCATCCTGCACAAGGTAAACTTCAGCCCATGTCATTGTTTCAAAATCATTGATTAACCCCGACTTCCACTATCCAACTAACAGCCAGCAAACGACTCTCTGTGTGTTTAAAACCAAAGCAAATAACTTAGCACCTTTTTCAAGTTTTAAGGAGAGATTCAAGCCAAATTTAGGGTTCTTAAAAGAGGCTCCAGGAAATCTGGCTTCTAAAAGCATCTCCATCAATCATTTTCTAAATCTTTATTGACACTAATAATCAGGGAAGATGCTGATATCTTTGTGGACAGAGTGAAATATTTAATCAATCCCGGGAATTAAAGTCTAACTTTCAGTCACCATGACCTCAAATGTCACATTTGGTCTAACATTGTGGTAAATATTATTGGATTTCTTCTCATTCCCTTCCTGTCTGAGACATTAAATAGAAAATGACCGTAAGTAAAAGATAAACACATAAAGCAAAGCTGACTGATCACATTATAAAATTTGCAAACTTGTCAAATTCAACATCAGATATTAAAGTGTGACAGAATGAATGTGGGAATGGGATTAACTCTGGATCTACCTATAGAATATAAAGATATAAAAGAGAAGACTAACAATTTCCAACATTAAAGTGTTCCTGCAGGTTAAGAACCCTGGGCAAATATTATGGAAACGCATGAACTCGACCCCCGCAGGCAGCAAAAAGGTGGATGGACAGGGTACTGGTTCACTAACGTGTGCAGTTCTCTCTGTTATGATTATCTCCTGCTGTTCTTGTGTTTTCTTACCAACAATGGGAAGCTGTTATGACTGGCACCACCATCAGCAGCAACTCACCAGTAGGTTTACAGGCATGAATAATGATATTCAGCACTGCAGGCTTACTGTCAAAGTAGATATACTATGCAATATGTAACAGAACAGTTAAATAGAATAAAATAATAATAATAATAGCAATAGAATTAAAGACAAACAAAACAAATTATCTTTTTTTTTTAAATAGCATCATTGACAGGCTGTGTGGCCCCCTAGTGGCTAAAGCTCTGCTTGCATTGTTATATTGTTGGCTGGTTGAGTCCTGTTTCTCAAAAAGTACAAGCTTTGAGATCAAGAATACTTTTGTGTAAGTTTTTTTTATTATTATTATTTTTAATATTATGTTATTCATATTGTACAAAGCCATTTTGAATCTTTGATTTTTTTTCCTAGAAAAATTATTGTTAGTGAAAGTTCTGACCTTTTTCTCCAGCTTAAAAGACTTTGATTTTATCTCACATTTTGTGTTTAGTTAGGAGGATCTCTTTAGTCTTTAGTAACCATTTCTTGACCTGTTTTCTCAACTATTCTAAAGTACTCTCAGCTATTCTTTTTTATTAATTTTATCCTTTGGACTCAGCGTCTTTTACTTTATATTTCAAAGGAAAAATCTGTTCAATCTCTGTAAGGCTGTAAAAACAACACACACACACACACAAAAGTAAAAACAGAATAAGCAATTCACCCTCAAAAGCAGTTTGGACATTTTAGTAATAGGCTCGGTTGAGAGGATCTCTTCTCTGTAAATTGTTGGTTCAGATAAATTCTGGTAAACTGAAAGGGTCAGGGCTTGGGTTGGAGTGGAAGTGATGTCAGGTAGAGACTGCAAAACCTGTACTATCTTCCCATTGTGTGCTCACCTAAACAAGACCCCATAAGGCACTCACCAATTCAATGTGTTTGACTATGTGTGTGTATATACTGTATATATATATATATATATATATATATACTAGGGGGCTTTGCCCCCTGCTCGCTTCGTTCACCAACCCCCGTGTTTGGTTTTCCGGATACACACTTTTAAGATTTTTTTTTCTTTGAATTGTTGCTATTTCATTAGTTTCACTTTTATTTCAGAACTTCTGTAAAAACAATATTTGTAATCTTGCGAGTCCCAATATGCTGAATCTTTTTAATGAGGTCAGGACAGGTTTCTCTGTTTGGAATTTCAGTACAGACAAAACGATCTACATCATCAGCAATTAATATTTTTTTTTTAACAAAGTAAAAAAGTAAGTACAGTTCTGCATTGGACTCCTGTCTGTAAAGTCGTGCTATTTTCCTCTCAAAGTTCCAAAAGTACATGGGGTTACCAAGGTGATACCCCAGCTTTTGTCTAGGATTTTGTACAAAGGCTAGACAGAACGTTTTTGACTCCTGGGGTAAATGTAGCTTTTTAAATAAGCAGACAGATAAATATATATACATGAACAAAGTAACCAATAAATGCAAGTGCGGTAAACTCCGTTTTTGAAATTCTCAACATTCTTTATTTGTCACATGCATAGTTATACAGGACAACATGCAGTGAAATGCATCCTGATCCGCTTATCAAAAACTGTGCAAAGTTAGAAGAACAAAAAGTCACAGATTGACAGATAACAGTATAGCAGAACATAATAAATAAGTAAAATTATGTGAATAAAGTATAATTAAGTGTTAAGGTGCAATAATGTAGTAATTATTGTGCAAAACCAAAGTTAAACTGGTGCTTAGTTAAATGAGGCAGTTTGTTTGTTTGCGCTACTGCGATCTTTACTTTCGTTTTTTATATTTTCTAATTTTCCTACTTTCATATCCTTTAAGTTTCTCCACATGTGTATAGCGCCTTTTTTTTTTTTGTTTGTTTGTTTTTTTGAGCCTTTGTAATTTCCCTGGTTTCATAATCTCTAACCTGCTCTGTGTATGTTTAGCGCCAACGTTTGTAAACGTCTTTATGAAATTCTACTTTGTCATTTTACTCATTGTCTTTTAATTTTGAGCCGTACAGTACAATACATAGAGCAGAATAAATCCTATATATAGTAACACTGTAACTGTAAAGTACACTCAACACTTCTTTAGAATTAACTCCCGAAGGGATGTAAACAACGAGAATAAAAATTATGAGTGAAAAGGTCTGCACTTTACATTTAGACATTCCACCACTGGAAAGCAATGGCTTGACTCAGCTGCAGCATTTCTGCATCACTCATTGTTCACAAAAACACACCGACTGCCTCTGTGCACCTTACCAGTAGCTGAAGCAACTCTCACTGCTCAGAAGCTGGTCAATTCATCCAACTGAATGGCCACATCACGGATGTTATTATGCAGCCATGTTTCAGTAAGGATAAAAATGGAACAGTCCCTCATCTCTTACTGGGTGATCCATTCAAGATTCATTCATGTTTCATCCATTCATGATTGCTAACCAGAAATGCAATGTATATGATACATTCAACCTTCACCTTACTATTAGATGATTCTGACTAATCAGCTGTCGATTCACACCTCTAAGAGTCAGACTTCTCACCTTCCACTATTTGGCCTTTCAGTGAGTCCAAGGCTCTTCTCACCCAACTAATGGCCATCATCATATTGTACGTTCTTACCCCGCTGTCATTAGAGTCATCTAATCTGAAAGACCTAGAGTGCCCATCAGCCGCATATGTGTTGCTCATTCTATCAAACGACTATTCTGTCCACAGAAATGAATGAGAACTGAATCTGGATTCCAGCGGTCTACCAAATATATTTGTTTGACTCTCCTGCCTGAATTTCCTAGATGCATAACATTCATGCCTGTACAGACGTAATCCAGAAATGTCAGTGCAGGTGCCCTTTGACAGATCATCTGTGGAAATATCTGTCATCAGTGCTGAAGAGGTGATACTCAAGGTGCTGATTGCAGGTGATAAGCATTCCTTTCACAAGCTGGCACGGCAGATCATGTGCCCCACTGACTGCTTCATAACTGTTTTTTTTTCCTTCTCAAAGATCACATTCCTCTGCCATATCAGCCAGTTTGTGTTTAAAAACCTGACATAACTGCAGAGTGTCTGCACAGACAAAGGTCAGAACATCTGCATGTGACAATCATGACAACTAGCAATTGGTTTGTACCCCCATCCTCCTATGGAGAAAACAGTTGAGTCTGGGAAGATTCATACGCATTTGGAATCTGAAGAAAACGGACAATCTGTATACAAGTCATTAGTAATGTTCAGTAATAACAGGCCAAACAAAGTTAGTCGAGTTATATGAAATATTCTAAGACAATGCAGTCACTATGACAATGGTTCTTCATCATTCCTCTATTACAAAACAGTGTTCAATATTGGGGAAAAGCCTTTCTGTTCTTTCCATTAATAAATGTCATAATTCTTTATCCAATATTATCCATTTGCTTTTGATCAGTAAAGCAAGATAGTATACAATGCCTTTACTAGTAGGATTTAAAGTGCTTTTCACACTGGTTAACATTAAATAGATTCAAACCAATTAAGTAAACATAAATTAAATATGTTAAAGTGATTTATTATAATGCAAAGGCTTGTCAGGTTGGAAAAGGATTTCTTATAGCGATGAATGAAACAATTTGTGTGGAATCGCATTTGCAGTGAAAGTCATTGTTTCATAAATTGGTAAAATAAACCATGTTAAGCTTCCAGTGAAATTCATGCTATTTAAGCAAGAAGAAAAATGTTTATCCCTGTCTCTAAG
The DNA here is from genome assembly GCF_900747795.2 of Erpetoichthys calabaricus. Lineage (NCBI taxonomy): Eukaryota > Metazoa > Chordata > Cladistia > Polypteriformes > Polypteridae > Erpetoichthys > Erpetoichthys calabaricus. The sequence goes on from NC_041401.2 coordinate 176,058,909, forward strand.
TGTTTTTATGCATTAAATCTGCATGCATCTATGGGAAAAAAAACTCCCCATTCACATTTCCTGCCATGTGTATACTTTTTGTTGACCCATCAGACATATGCTGTGTTTGTACTAGTTAAAGGGTACCTACTTTGCCCGTTATGATGACATTCTTGTCAATTACAAGCCTGAGGATTCATTGGAGACAGCAAAGATAACTCAAAGCTCCTCATTACATGAAGCGTGCCAACCCTCATCAACAGGAATCAAAAAACAAGAAAAGGTGGTTGCTGGGTAATGGTGAGTGGGGGCACATGTGACTTTCTGTATGAAGAAACACAGTGATGTGTACAATAGCATGTTTTGGTGTATTTATATAAAAAATAGGCAGCATGTCACATTTTTAAAACACGCACTGTACCTTTGTGGTAATGTGAACAAGAAGAATAAAGGTGTGAAGGCTATTACCTAAATGAAACAGTTGTGTTACACACAGAAATGTGAATGTGTCTTTAGGGAACAATATTTCTTGTTTTCTATCCAAAAAATATTTTTCTTCTAACCTAAACTCTTTTTAGTGAGTTTCACATTTTGCAAAATTTCACAAAACTGTGTGCAAATCTTCACTAATTCCTGAAACTGCAGGTGGTAACCAGGTTGGCACAGGAGAGGAGAACACATAGGGCACTGCAAGGTTCATAGGAAAGAGAGTAACAGTGTGGGAAGATGGGTATCATCAGGAGGTGACAAGCTTTGCTCTTACTGGTTTCTCTGAGGACTGATAAACATTGATTCTCCCCACATGGAGGATTCTGCCACCCTAAGCAGAAATGAGTTGGGCCAGAAACTGCTTTGGAGGCCTGGTCCATGAAATAAGCACAGAGCACCAAGTTGTTCCAACAATAGTCAATAGAGGGCACTCTGATCTGGAGATCTTAAACGGTCAGAGAAGTTTAAAGAGCAGTCCCTGTGCAAAGTCCATTGCTTTCAGTTTAAGGCATTGAGTTAGGCAAAAGCTTACCAATGAGAGAATAGAAACAATGAGTTGGAGAAACAGAAAGAATTGACAAAGGAAAGAGAGAGGGACCTGAAAAGAGAGCAAGATCTGCAGTACTTGGAAGATGGGATAGTTGTGACAGTAAAGGCATGGGGTTTGTGACTTATGGCTTACTTAGTAGCACTGAGCTCTCCTTCTGGTCTCTATATTCTTGAGCCAGGAATTCTGGAGCTGTGTGCTATCCCCTGCCAAAAATATTTTAGGATATTGATTACCCTGTGTTGGCTGGGATTGGCTCCAGGAGACCCCCATGACCCTGTGTTCGGATTCAGCGGGTTGGAAAATGGATGGATGGATGGATCAAACCTGTGTACAGTACTTCCCATGTTCTGAAGCAACATACTTTAGTTTTGGCACTAATGTTCTTCCATTCACTTATTTTATCGATGACTTATCTCAGTTGTGGCCACTCCATAGCATTGACACAGGGCAGGAATGCTTCTTAGATGAGATGTCAGTCACAAGATACATGCACATACCAACACACATTTAATTTAGAGTTGCTAACCAATCCTCAAGCTTGTCTTTGAAATTTGAGAAGAACAATCTAAACTTATTAGAAAAATGTAATATTTTTGAAAGTGTATTTATCTATTTTTTATCTGATATTTATAAAAGTAAGTACCTTATGTACAGCATGTGTGGTAGCATGTTGGTATAGTGGTCTCACTGATTTCACTTGTTTAAAATCCTCACCCGCTCATCTTACTGCAAGTACTCCAGTTTTCATACAATCCCACAGATATATACTTTAGGATAATTGATGATTCTAAATTGGCCTTGTGGGGGCAAAGAATTGAGTGGGTCTGTAATGGATCATTACCCCATCCAGAGCTGGGCTGGTTGTGGCCTTGTATTCTATACTTTCTAGGATCAATGGGTTTCAGAATTTATGTATTATATGTGTGATCCATGTTTGTTCTGGTTATCTGTTTCTGTTCATTCCCAATTAAAATTTTGAACCTACCATTGCACCAGGGATTGGTTCCAGCATTGAATCCTTCGCTATTTGGATTACTTGTAGCTGCAAGTGAAACTGTTTTAATGAAAATGGGTTTACAAAATGGATAGACAGATAGATGGATATACTTCACAGGAAATAGTACTCCAGTAATATACACCAGATTACTCTAGTTTTCCTTGTACATTCCCAAAACCATGCATGTGATCTTAATTTGTAATCTATATTAACCCTGTATGAGTATGGATATGTGCACAGCAGGGCCCTGTGCAATGCTGTTACTATAGGGCCCAACCCAACCAATGCCATGAATTTAATAAAGCAGGTTTAAGAATAAAATGGAGATCACATCTGTTCACCACATAGGTGCTGCTCTTCTCTTCTCTTCCCTTTTCTTCTTCTTATTCTCCCCACACACAGCAACTACCCCTCTAATTCTGTGTGACCAAGAACTGTAAATCAGGAAGATTTGTGAGCTCCTCCTTCACCTTAAAGTTGTTGCCGCTTTCAGTACGCAGATGTGGACAAGTTTACACCAAAAGTGGTATTGAATTTCCAGTAGGCTGCAGTCCACTAGAGGCGATTTATCTTGTATTTTTTTGTGTCTCTCAATGGACAATAGCTTGTTTAGCTGACCTCAGTAAGCCGTTTTGCTGCAGATTGCCTTTGGTGTAAGCCACAGCTGTTTAACTAAGATCAGTACTGGGAGCCAGACAGGATCTCAGCTTTATCCACCTCTCTACTCCCAGCCATCACAATCACTTGGTGTTAAAGGTATGGGCCAGGTGGATTGACTTGGAGACAAGGTGGGGAGAAAAAGAAGCAAATACCCTGGGGGCGTAGGGATAAAAAGGCAGAGGGTTTATTATCTGACAATGGGTGTGCTTAATGGCCACTGAACACAGCTTACTATGACTTTATTTATAGGGAACACAGAATACGCAATGCTGTGAAGCCATAATGGTAGTTGAACACCAACACAGTAATACTAGATATTACAAATGAATCATGTAAAAAATAAAAGAAAACTTGTATTTTAGTCCATCCACCATTCATTAAAATGGTTTTAGTTCCCACGTCAGACACTATCCACTGTCACAGTGCCCTCTGCAGGTAACATTCTAGTAATGACACTACCCTAATAATGAACTGTTTAAATGCCATTTTACCCACTGTCCACAGTTGCAGCCCCTTCTATAAGTGCCACTCAAAATATTAAATAATTAAAGCAGAATCAGACCATTTTTATCTTTTTATTTTCTTTTAAAGCATAGTGGCATATCCTACCCATTTGCCCAGAAAGGGATTTTACACGAATAGTGCCAACATCAACCTCATACAACCCTAGAGAAAGGGAGGAGAGCCAAGAGCATAGGCAAAAGTAGTTAGGAAAAAAAGAAGAGAAAATGTCCTTTTCCCCCCAATATAAACGTATCTTCAAAATCATGCCATATTTTTAAAAGGTTTTGAACAGGTCCAGGTGAAAAAAAAATTGATTTTTTCCAATTCCAGACAGTATAGAACATCCATTACCCACTGATTTTTAAAAGGTGGGTTGGAAATCTGCAACTGCCACAGCAAAGGGGCTGAATACTTCTATGAATGAGGGATTTCAGTTTTTGATTTTAATACATTTTCAAACCTTTATTTCTCATTGTGGGTTATTAAGTGTAGTTAGGAAAAAAAGGCAAATTTATCCAATTTTAATTAAATCCACAACACATTAAAGGTTGCAGAAGGTGAAATGGCCTGAATACTTTGTGAAGCAATATAAGTCTAGCAGGGAGATATCAGATCTCAAGTCAAATGCAGACAGTGGCTTTCTTCATGTTGTTATTATGGGTAGTGTGCTAAAGGAATTAATAAGAAGGGTTCTTTTCATCTTGTGGAAGGTTTAAAGTGTAAAGTGCACATACTGTTATTTAACTACATTCACTGCAAGATCCTCAGTGAGGCACTTACTGTAACTGACCAGTGCTCCATTTATAAATCAAATACCCCTTTGTTATGTAGCTATGAAGTACAGGGGTTGTGCTTTAACACAGAAAGGTACTTTATTATATAAAGTAACAATTGTTTGCTTGTGTACCCAAAAAGGTTTCTAAAACAAAGATCATGTTAAAATATGAATGAGAAATGCTAAGAAGCTGTTCTTTATACTTAGCATGGCCCCAAAATGACATGCCATCTTCAATTTAAGAACAGAACACTTAACAACCAGGTCAAAAGACAAACACATTCCTATGATAACAAAAAGAAAAAACGAGCAAAACACATTTACTGTGAACCTGAAAGAGCACTGCAACTCTCCATTGGCTAGGAAAAGTAACCCAATGTTAGTCCAGTGGCACTGCATACAGTCTAGCAATCTAGGCACAGATACTTCAGACACTCTTAGCTATGGAATTTTTACCAAAATTAGGTTACTTTGAAGTTTAAGTATAAATAATTTTTGGAAGCAAAGCAGAATTCAAATTTATCAGGAAAACCAAAATGTAGTCAAATGTCCTGGTCACTTCTGCCACCTAGAGGTTAAAACATCCACTAACACTTTCATTAGTCAGACATCAACAAAGCCCAGTTGCTCTGGCTTGTTAGTTCTCCGAGTTCATTGCATTCTTAAAAATCACCTGAAATAAAATGGAAGTGGCTTTGAATGAAAATAATTGTATATGAAGCATTAACATCCCATTGCCTGCTAAAATATATAATTTTCAGACCCTTTCACTTTCTGCACACTGTATTGTATTTTACATTTATTCTGACCCTGATCTGCACTACCACAGCAAAGTGACTGAATACTTGAATGAGGGATTTCACTTATTGATTTTTAATACATTTCCAAACCCTTCTGAAAACATGATTTCACTTTGTCATTGTGGGTTACTAAATGTATTGTGATACACACTAAGTGATTTACGAGGAAAAAGCAAATATATCCATTTAAAATTAAACTTACAGCACATTAAAGTGTGCAGAAGATGAAAGGGTATGAATATTTTGTGAATCCACTGCATATAAATATAGTAGTAGTGGTAATTAAGACACTGATTCTGCAAGTTTTTTTCAAAAAATTTTCTTGGATTGTATAGCCAGTTATCATGACAGCACATATAGGAAAAGAGATATTTATGGAATATTAATGACATGTTTTTGAACTGGAGTAAACTAGATATGTTTAAACATGACATAATATCTGCTGGGTGGCGCAGTGGGTAGCGCTGCTGCCTCGCAGTTGGGTGACCTGGGGACCTGGGTTCGCCTCCCGGGTCCTCCCTGCGTGGAGTTTGCATGTTCTTCCCGTGTCTGTGTGGGTTTCCTCCGGGTACTCCGGTTTCCTCCCACAGTCTAAAGACATGCAGGTTAGGTGCATTGGCGATCCTAAATTGTCCCTAGTGTGTGCTTGGTGTGTGTGTGCATGTGCCCTGTGGTAGGCTCACAGGTGCCCTGCCCAGGGTTTGTTTCCTGCCTTGCGCCCTGTGTTGGCTGGGATTGGCTCCAGCAGACCCCCGTGACCCTGTAGTTAGGATATAGCGGGTTGGATAATGGATGGATGGATAATATCTGCTTAATCTTTGATAAACATTTATTCACAAACAAAAAAAATCTGCTTAAGAGCCTGTCATGGTAGTTTTTAGCAGGTGGCCCTTATACACTCAGGCAGCATGATGGTACAGTGGTTACCCCTGCTGCCTCACAGACCTAGACATTTATGCCTTGCTGAAAAATACACTTTTAATAGTATTGATTCTTTAATGGCATTTTATGATTCTTTACTGTGTGTTTCCCTGTAGAACTATTGCTTGACAAAGACGCATGTCATTCTGATTTGGGTTCTTTGCATGTGAAGTTGATTATTCGTGCTTTGAAAAAATTCCTAATATGTAGAAAAAAGAAAACAAAATATTTAATGTATTGTAGGCTACCTAGCTCTACACTAACTATCAGATTAAGAAAACTTGAACTTAGTTTCTGTTATTACGTACAGTGAGAGTCCTTTTCAAATTAGGACCCATTGGTATTTCACAAATCTGTTACCACCTATTCATGGTTATTTACTGTGTGGACCAAGTTACAGATTTAACTAAATAAACAGCTCTTTCTGGAACCTTCATGTGGATGAGAATTTTGGGCACCAAAAATGGCTCCTGTAAGCATCACTCTGAAGAACCACTCTGGCACCTTCATATTTAAGAGTGTACACTGAAATCCAAATCCTCCAATATGAACGTCAGCTGATCAATCCAACAGTGTGATGATAAGAATGGGTCAGGTTAAAGCTACATTGTGCAATGGATTTGTAATGTTGTGTTGAGCATTATTGTACCTATACGATAAATGATCCTAGTACTTACTTTCTCTTACCTGCAGCAGAGTTATGGAACACAAAACAAATTGGAAATTCACCAATAAATCTTGGCATTCTGCATTTTTACTTTTTTTCTTTGTTCTTAATCAAAATTATGACAATTATTTTAAATGTTTCTCCATTTCCCAAAAGTGCGCAACACTCCCCATTGTTAACTGGTGCAAACTAAAAGATGCACAGACACCTCATAGACAACCCGTATACTAACAGAAGGGTTAACAGCAAACTGAGAGTTTCAGTGTCAGAGAGTGACATCACAAAAATGACTTGGAAACAAAAAAAGGTATGTTATGGTGGACCTACATGTTTGGGGTCCTGAAGTCTTAACTGTTATGGGGCCCTTTCGCAACCAGCAATAAAATCTGGGTAACCACTGTTCATAAAAACAACAGGCGTAGACTAATCAAACACTATATCACCTTTATTACTTACCTTATTTTTCTAAATATAACATTTATTTTTGAGTAGGGGTATTCAACATATTTTATCCTTGTGAACATGTTAATGAAAAAAATTCTTGTCTAGAAACCTTTGTTACGACATATCATCTACTGCTTGTATTACCAAAGAAGATATTTTTTATTACCTTTTAATTTTACAGTATTATAATTGCATATAGGTAAAATTCTTATTATTTATTATATTAGTATTATATGTTTAGCATGGGCAGCACGGTGGCGCAGTGGTAGTGCTGCTGCCTCGCAGTAAGGAGACCCGGGTCCTCCCTGCATGGAGTTTGCATGTTCTCCCGGTGTCTGTGTGGGTTTCCTCCCACAGTCCAAAGACATGCAGGTTAGGTGGATTGGCGATTCTAAATTGGCCCTAATGTGTGCTTGGTGTGTGTATAGGTGTGTGTGTCCTGCGGTGGGTTTGCGCACTGCCCGGGGTTTGTTTCCTGCCTTGCACCCTGTGTTAGCTGGGATTGGCTCCAGCAGACCCCTGTGACCCTGTGTTTGGATTCAGCGGGTTGGAAAATGGATGGATGTTTTATCATATTTTAAGGTTTTATAAGATTATTTGTGTAAATAAAAAGTTACCAAAATGTTGTCTTTTACAATGACTGCAAGCAACTAAATATACTTTCATTTTTTTTTATTACAACCAGCCTAAGATAAATAATTTTAATAAAAAAATGAATTTCTGTCATAAATTTTAATCCATCCATCCTCCAACCCGCTGAATCCGAACACAGGGTCACGGGGGTCTGCTGGAGCCAATCCCAGCCAACACAGGGCACAAGGCAGGAACCAATCCTGAGCAGGGTGCCAACCCACCGCAGGACACACACAAACACACCCACACACCAAGCACACACTAGGGCCAATTTAGAATCACCAATCCACCTAACCTGCATGTCTTTGGACTGTGGGAGGAAACCGGAGTGCCCGGAGAAAACCCACGCAGACACGGGGAGAACATGCAAACTCCACGCAGGGAGGACCCGGGAAGCGAACCCAGGTCCCCAGATCTCCCAACTGCGAGGCAGCAGCGCTACCCACTGCGCCACCGTGCCGCCATAAATTTTTATATTTTTTTAAAAATCATTTATAAATATTTTATATTGAATATGTTTAGAATGAAATATCCTTAATTTGAATATTTTTTCATTTATGGCTAGCCTACATGATACTCTAGTAACCTTTTAATTTTAAACTATTATTTTGTATTGAATTCCACTTTATTATTAATATTATTATTTTTTAAAAAACAATATGGAGTATAGTTGCTTCTGGGGCCCCTACAGGATTAGGGGCCTAGAAGTTTATGTTTCATTAGTTTCATAAAACATAAGAACTTTAAGAAATTTGACAAATGAGGAGAGACCATTCAGTTCATCTAGCCTGCTTGTTTAGCTAATAACTAAGCTGTCCCAATATCTCATCCAGAATCTTCTTAAAGGTTTGTCAAGGTTTCTGCTTCAAGTTCATGTCTTGGTAAGTTTGTTTCAGATTCCTACAACTCTTTGCTTAAAGAAGTACTTCCTGGCTTCAGTTTTAAATGCATTTCCCCTTAATTTCCACTGATGTTGAGTATACAATTCACCCTTAAGCTGAAAGAATGCTGCTGGATCTACTTTATCAGTTCCTCTGAAAATTTTAAATACCTGGATTAGGTCTTCATGAAGTTCTCTCTGCTTGAGACTAAACAAGTTTAATTCTCCGAGTCTGTCACAGTAGGACATGTCCTTAAGTCCTGGGATGCACTTGGTTGCTGTCGTCTGCACAGCTTTGAGTCTTTCTTGTAGCGTGGTGACCAGAACCGCACACAATACTCCAGATGTGGTCTTACTAGTGCATTATACAGTTTGACCACAACATTTCTTAACTTAAATTCAACAGTTTTTATTATATAACCTAACATTTTATCTGCCTTTTTTAATTGCTTCTGTGCATTACTTAGTCAGTGAAAATGTTAAATCAACATAAAACCCTAAATCTTTTTCAGAGGTTGTTTTCTGTAGTACAGTGTCTCCCGTCTTGTACTTATAATTGACATTCCTTTTGCCCCCGTGTAGCACTTTGCACTTTCTACATCAAACTGCATTTTCAAGGTGTTCACCCAGTTCTAAAGATTGTCCAGATCCTTTTGAATTCTTTTTGGTGCCTCCTCAGTATCTGCCATCCTTCCAGTTTTAATGTCATCTATGAACTTGACAAGTTTACTAACTACACCAAAATCAATAAGGTAATCAGTAATGAATGGTCCAAGGACAGAACCCTGAAGGACTCCACTGATGACCTAGCTCCTCTTATCTCTACCCTTTGCTTCCTGCCAATTAACCAACTAGAGAACAGTTTTGTAGGTTACCTAGTAGATCCGTATGGAAACATACTTTTCTTGAACAAGCTTTATTATATTACTTCAGACTTTACCGCCTCTTCAATTCAAATTGGTACTCCATGTGCGTTTTAGGCTTAGTGAAAATTCAGTCAGTGGGTAAAAAATCCTACTGCCTTAGTGTGTTGTAGAAGTTGAATACAAAATAAGAAACAAAAGAAGGGGTTTGGGTAATTCTGAAAATGTAGGAATATGAACAACAACAACAACATTTATTTATATAGCACATTTTCATACAAAAAGTAGCTCAAAGTGCTTTACATAATGGAGAGAAGAAAAATAAAAGACAAAATAAGAAATTAAAATAAGACAACATTAAGTAACATAGAAAGGAGTAAGGTCCGATGGCCAGGGTGGACAGAAAAAACAAAAAAAAACTCCAGAAGGCTGGAGAAAAAAATAAAATCTGTAGGGGTTCCAGGCCACGAGACCGCCCAGTCCCCTTTGGGCATTCTACCTAACATAAATGAAATAGTCCTCTTTGTAGTTCGGGTTTTTCACGGAGTCACTTGATGCTGATGGTCATACAGACTTCTGGCTTTTAATCCATCCATCATTGTTGGAACATCATGGTGCTTTGGGTAGATGGTGGTGGCGCACGCCACCACCAACAGGACACCGGAAAAGGAAACAGAAGAGAGAGTAGGGGTTAGTACAGATTTTGAATGAATAGTTATTATAATGAATTAGATATACAGAGTATCAGGATTAAATTACAGTGAAGTTATGAGAAGGCCATGATAAAATAATGTGTTTTCAGTAGTTTTTTAAAGTGCTCCACTGTATTAGCCTGGCGAATTCCTACTGGCAGGCTATTCCAGATTTTAGGTGCATAACAGCAGAAGGCCACCTCACCACTTCTTTTAAGTTTTGCTCTTGGAATTCTAAGGAGACACTCAATTGAGGATCTGAGGTTACGATTTGGAATATAAGGTGTCAGACATTCCGATATATAAGCCGGGGCGAGATTATTTAAAGCTTTATAAACCATAAGCAGAATTTTAAAGTCAATTCTGAATGACACAGGTAACCAGTGTAGTGACATCAAAACTGGAGAAATGTGCTCGGATTTTTTTTTCCTGGTAAGGATTCTAGCAGCTGCATTCTGCACTAGTTGCAAACAATTGATGTCTTTTTTGGGTAGTCCTGAGAGGAGTGCGTTACAGTAATCTAGCCGACTGAAAACAAACGCATGAACTAATTTCTCTGCATCTTTCGATGATATAAGAGGTCTAACTTTTGCTATGTTTCTTAGGTGAAAAAATGCTGTCCTAGTGATCTGATTAATATGCGATTTAAAATTCAGATTACAATCAACGGTTACCCCTAAGCTTTTTACCTCCGATTTGACTTTTAATCCTAATGCATCCAGTTTATTTCTAATAGCCTCATTGTATCCATTATTGCCAATCAGTAAGATTTCGGTTTTTTCTTTATTTAATTTGAGAAAGTTACTATTCATCCATTCTGAGATACAAGTTAGACATTGTGTTAGCGAATCAAGAGATTTGGGGTCATCAGGTGCTATTGATAAATACAGCTGTGTGTCATCAGCATAGCTGTGGTAGCTCACGTTGTGCCCTGAGATAATCTGACCTAATGGAAGCATGTAGATTGAGAAGAGCAGTGGACCCAGGATAGAGCCTTGTGGAACACCATATAGAATATCATGTGTCTTTGAGTTATAATTACCACAACTAACAAAGAATTTTCTCCCTGCCAGGTAGGATTCAAACCAATTTAAGACACTGCCAGAGAGGCCCACCCATTGACTAAGGCGATTCTTAAGAATATTATGATCAATGGTGTCAAATGCGGCACTCAGATCTAAGAGGATGAGAACAGATAAATGGCCTCTGTCTGCATTTACCCGCAAGTCATTTACTACTTTAACGAGTGCAGTTTCTGTGCTGTGATTTGTTCTAAAACCTGACTGAAATTTATCAAGAAGTAAAGGATTATTGAGTGGTTTCTGAAAGATGAAAGTATCAAAATACATTCTGCACTTTTTGTAACAGGCAGTGAATGAAATGGACAGAGAAAAAACTAGAAGGGGAAAAAGATTTGCAAAAAATAGAAAGAAAGAAAGAAAGAAAGAAAGAAAGAAAGAAAGAAAGAAAGAAAGAAAGAAAGAAAGAAAGAAATGATAATAAAATAAGGGATATTTATGTTTAAATAAAACAAAAAAGAGTGTGGGCATGATCTGCCTTGTGATCTGCTGGTGTCCTGTCCAGGACTGTTTCCTGCATTGGACTCAGTGCTGCTGGGGTGAGCTGGAGTGTCTGAATTGGACACTGCAGTATCAAACAGGTGATATTATCACATCATTCAGGCAGCTCTGACTTCATATTTGCCCTACTAGTAACCAAGAACACAAACTCAGGTCTACACCCCATGCAGAGTTTAAGAATTTCCCTGACTTAGCCAGTTAGGCCTAAAAAGAACACTGCTGACCCAAGTGAATGATCAGCCTTCTGACTACAAGAATGTCTCTTTATTGTCAAAATATGGCACCGTAGCCTGGTGGCATTGAACTTTAAAACACAAAAAATGAAGGATCAAATGTCATATACTTTCTTGTGATTTCATGGGCACAAAATCTATATTTGTGATAATTGTATTCCCACATTTTTTGATTGACACTTTTGTGTAGAGTTTAAGGCATTGTATGAACAACAATGTAGCAGATTTCAACACTAATCAGACCAGTCATGCACTCACCCCTGATGTTTGTGTTATTTGAATATCATGTTGATGCAGCTGGTTCACTTGGGCTCTGTCTGTGTGGAGTTTACATGTACTTTCTGTTTCTGTGATACTTTTCAGTATTCCAACCACATCCCAAACACATGCAAGTAATGATGATGACTTTAAACAAACCCCATAAGAGGGAGTATGGGTGGGTACTGCTGTGGACTAGCTCCCCTTTCTCACTTTGCATGTGATACAATGCTGCTAGGACCTTTGATGTGAATTAAGTGGGTTTGACAATGAATGGCTGAGTATGTCATGCTTGCATAGAATTTACACTTTTGTGTCCAGCAAGGAACAGTGAGCTCCAGGAATGGACAAGGTTCAGTTCTGGGAAATGGACTTTGAAAATGTGGTTCTGTTTAAAGTACCACAGCAAACCACAATAGTGGCAAGATGAAGACAACAAAAAGCTGTCCCAACAGATACAAAGGTACAATATGTTTATATTTTTTTTGTATTAAATAATCTTTCACCATACAATCCTTAACAGGCTCTTCCATGACAAACCCACTGAAATTGTCAGCATGAATGCAGCCACTGTAGTTAGGATGCTCATGCTCTCTCACTCTTTGTCTGTTAGCCGAGGTCTTCTCGATGCTCTGGTTGTTATCTTCTCCAGGTGTTGCCTTCACGTGCAGAAGTTTGGAGGGTGGAAGGTTTTAGAGGGACACAATTCACAGGTCAAAGGGTTAGTTTATAAACTGATGGAAATTGTATTCTTTTTTTTTCTTGTTTTTGAAAGCTATTCATTATGAAAGGCCCTATAATAATGGATGGTTAACCAAAGCACACAACTACAACAGCATTAAGGTCATGTGCCTGGAGTTGATGTGAGACTTAACTCCAGGAAGACAAATGAAAGCAGACAGTCAAAGCAGCAAGAAGGTTTCAAAGAGTGCACTAACAGAGCCACCATCTGTTCTGCCGTGGTTAGCTAGTTGTAGCAACATGCAAGGTGATTCCAGCTGCGACAGAATGTTTTGTGAAGCTCAGATGTCTATCAGCTCTTTTCTAATTGCCATTATTTACCAAGATTAGCTTAATCAACACTGTTAGGAGGTGCTGACAAAACAAAGCCGTTAGCAAATTGCTCTTGAATTATTTTCTGTTAACTCGGGTTAGATTGTGATCTTAAGCCTTAAGGCCAGTTCTTAAGGATTCAACGCTCCTATCGCAAGCAGCATTTTGTTAACCTGGGATCCAGGTGTGCCAGCGGAAATGCAGCAGCTAGCTCAGATTCTTTCCATGTTATAAATCCAGGAATAAGTTTGACCTAATGGTATCTGTTCATGATTAAACCTAAGGGGATAATCGCCTTTGTCAAGAGTCATTTTGGAATCATGGGGGAGAGAATTAAGTGTTTAGTCACTTGTGCTTAGGGACATTCCTTTCTTCATTTGGCAAATCTCCACAGACTCTAGGAAGCAATCAGTGGTCTTACTTTTCTTTTAATTGTCAGCGGTTGTACCTTTGCCCACATGGATGTCACCACACAGTCCAAATGTATAGTAGACTGGCAAATCAATTTTTTTTGCGACATTTTGTATTGAAGTTTAGCCAGAAAAAGTTCAGGTTTTAGAGAACTAAAGGTAACAATAGTACGCAAATAGTCAATAAGTGAAAAGTAAAATAACATTTGAAACAAAAACAGAACCACCCACAATTTATCAACCACCCTTGTGAAAGCCCTAAAAAGATAATGAGATAAATATTTATACCATCAATGCTCAGATACACTCAGAGGAAAGGAGCACAACCCAGACAGCAAGCCCTGGTGACAAAGAGATTAAAAAGGAGAGTGGAAATGAATGTCACTGGATCAATGACATCATGATTTGTCAATAAACAATATTTAGGGTGGATGTTCTATTAATCCTCACTGTGGAAGTGTGAGGTTGAAAGAAGAAGCAAACGGTTCAGCCAATTTCCAATGAAAGGCCTTGAACTAAATTGGCAGGAATCTGGCCAAAGAGAGCAACCCTCACCAGGGCAGAAAGAGAGATGGAAAAGAGGGTCCCATCACCAAAATCAATAAGAGAGTACATTCTAGAGACAAAAATAAAACATAAATCAATTGATCAAATATTCAAGCAGTCCCCCAATTATTACTTAATTTATAATAGTAGTCATTTGCAGGGTAAATACAAATTATTACTCACTAGCTGTGTAAGCCTGTGCTGTAAAAAGCCCGGGCACCTACAAACTATTGAAATCGTCAGAAAAGAATTAAAATGCAGAGTTGGCGGTTTCGTTTTGCGGATGTGCTTGCCTCACTTGTCTATCAGTGGCTAAGTGAGTTTGTCTCTGACTCGTTAACTTGGGCCGCCTTGCCGGCTCTTTGAGCGCCACTGCTGTAGCCTCGCACTTCCAGGCCGGACAGACAGACACATTTCCACGCGTAAACATTTATATATAAGATGTGCATAGACGTCCATTGGGGACCAGGATCCGTGTACTTTTTGGTATTTGAAATTTCATTTTAGAAGAAAAAATGAAAATGAAAGGAATTTTCAGATTTTGATTTTTGAATAAAGAACAAAATGAGGGAAAATAGGGTATTTTTTAATTCTATGGTATCAAATAGCAGTCATAAACTTAAAATTACACATACTTTTCTGGATTTATTTATTTAGCGCAAAAACAACAAAACAGACACATTTTTGTTGTCTGAAACTGGAAGTACTTCTTCTTCTGTATGATTTTTAACAACATGTGAGGACAGTCCTCTGCACAACACATCGATCGACGGCCTTAAAGTTTGTCACCTCTATCTCCAAATGTGAGTCGACTGCCCAAGATTTGCTCAGCACAAAACTTTCTAACATTTCTTGCAGAAAACCCTCTCACTTCTCCGTGTTCTTATGACAGATGCTCAGATATCATTTTCAATGACAGGCCTTGTTTTGCCATCTCTAAAATCACGTCAGAGTACTGTTCCAAAGTCATGATGATGGTCCAGTCTACATACCAGTGACCAATGTTTGCTGCAAGTGGCGCATTACCTGACCAGGTTGTTGGCCTACAAAAACTTCTGGTTCAGACAAATTAAATAATGGGCATTTTCTCAGGGGTAACAACAAAGAAGTTCTGCACCATAGTGCAAAAGTGAACATTCACAATCATTAAACAGTGGTCAGCATTGGAGTGAATAGACATGTTCTCAGCAGTTTGTCACCAACCCAAATTCACTGCCCAGGATTTGAACTTGGTGTCTGTTTTATGTAGAGTTTGCATGTTCTCCTTATATCTGTGTGCATTTTGGTCCAGCTACTTCAGCCTTCCTCTACATCCCAGAGACATGTCTGCTGGGTTACTTGGTGGCTCTGAAGTTTGTGTATGACTGTATACAGACAGACTAGGATTGTTGGGTCATGCGACAGACTGGCACATTGACTGTAGTGCCGTTAGAACAGGCTCAAGATCCCCATGACCCTGACCTGAATTTAGTGAGTTTGCAAATATGGTGTTTTTGGCAAGAACACAGTTGGAAACAAAGTGTTTTGGAAACTTGTTAAGGGCAGATTTCACACAAACTTTAAAAAGTTTTTCTTCACGTAAAGAACCAGCGACATGTGGACTAAATTAACAAGTAAATTGATGGCCTTTATGGACCTTTAGATCTCAACTTGATACTATTTTGGGCAATCAGTTGAACAGAATAGACAAGCTTCTTGGGCTAAATGCCCAAATGCCTGTTCAAATTTTATGTTATGAAGGGCTGACTTAACACTTCCAATTATACCAACACTGTCATCATCACTGTTTAATGTCATCATCAGTATGCGATATAAAATAAACAAATAAATAAATAATAAAAAGAAGAAACCAGAAAGTCAATCAACTAATGCCTGTCCAGCATTGTTGCTCACCTTGCATCAGATGCAGCCAGGATCGGCTTTGCCACTCTACAACCGTAAACTTGAATTTGGTGGTTTTAGAAAATAGATGACTGGATGTGTAATTTAAGATTTATATCTAAATAACTTCTAGTAGAAGCAACAATTTAAAAAGAACTGCAGTAACAGGGACAGAATCAGTGTGTCCTAAATGGAAATAGCTCCTTGTGCGCTGGCACCAATGTGCTTGTCAACAAGTGGTCATTTTATTAAGTGATATGATGAAAGTAATAAGAGAATGATGCTTAGAGCATAACAAAATGCAAATAAATAAATCTTATATATAAACGTCTACGCATGGAAGTGTGTGTATCTGTCCGGCCTGGAAGTGAGAGGTGGTGTTGGATTAAGGGCTGCACCTCCAAGGAAACAGAAAACTCGCTTAGCCGCAAATAACACAAGCAAGGCCAGCACATCAGCAAAATGAAATCTCAGAAGAAAGACAACATCGCTTAGCTGTTAACATCGGCAAAACAGCATCCCTTTTACTTTTCCTCCCGCCGCTAATGCACAAGTGAGGCAAGCATGTCGGCAAAACGAAACCTGCTAGGAGAGAGACGCCCAGAGTAGCTCCTTTCAATTACCTGACATCTCTACATTTCAATTTTTTCTGACGAATTCAATAGTTTCTAGTACCCCAGGCTTTTTACAGCACAGGCTTACACAGCTAGTAAATAATCTTCTTCTTCTTCTTATTATTATTATTATTAATATCATAACACATAGACTCAAGAAGAATAATCCACTTATAAAAAAAATCTTTACTGAATACCTTCAAGTCATCAAGGCCAATAATATGTTTACTCATAAAAATTAGAAATGAAGGACACAACAATCTGATTGAAGGCAGGGGCCCACTTAAAGAATGAGATTGCCCCAGTCACTAAAAATCAGACAACACAGATATTGAAGTATCCTGCTCTAGATCCATACTGAAGTAATCATTGCCTGGGAAATATATGGGCATTTACATACCACTGCAAATCAGCTAATGGATAGCTTTGAGAGAGGGGCAAATGAAAAACCAACAAATATGAACAGAGAAACAAACATATTATTATTGGCAACAGAGTTCGCTGCATGGAAGCCCATAATATGAGTCTGGTTCTGAAAATGTGGATGACAGTGGGCCAGAAATATGATAAAGCCTGCTCCACTAGCAATCCTTACCTGTCTCAGTGATTGAGGTCAAGTGCATGGGTATGCAGATAAACTGGCGTTTTTTTAAGATTATTTCCTTCCTAGTGCTCAGTGCTGCTGGGCCAAGCTTCTGTTCCCCCAGGACATTATCAATTGAAATAAATCAATGAATTATTGCTATTATTTGTTATCTAGCTGAAGCCTTTATTCCAGGCAACTTAACAACATTTCAGATACAATTGGTTACATTTCGTTTGTTTTTCCAATAAGAGCAAAAATAGGTGAAGTGACAATGATGATGGTCACACAATGTCAGTAGCAGGATTTGAACCCACAACCTACATCACACCTTTTTTAAACATTTGTATTGATTAATCAGTCAGTATTTTGCAAACAACTGAGAAAGAATCTATGGTTCCCACCTAATGGAGGTTTCAAGATAAGGTAGTTATTTCACATAAAGAAAACAGAAGTTTCTGGAAAAGTAGTTATACTGGCTAATGATAGCGCCAGAGATAGCATATATGATAATAATCCACCTTAATAAAAGGATAAGGATCTGTTTGTCTCTGTCTCTGTTGTTCCAACAGCATTACAAAATACAGTCCAATAGATGGTGCACTGCTGAGGTCTGTATTGATTACTTAGATCATCTTAGACAGGTAGCACAGCTAGACCGCCTTAATAAAGAGATACGTGTCTGTGTGTGTGTCTATTTGGTAGCTATCTCTCTGTCATTTCAACAGATTACACATCACACACATTTGTAGTAATGAAATGCATTGAATTTGTCATTCCAACAGATGGCGCATCACAAACATTAACACTGCTTTTAAAAATCCATTACCAAACAGAGATATATAACAGACGTGTGCATTCCATGGTGCACTGCAAGTGTTAACACTGAGGTCTATATTGATTATTTAGATTTCAACCCATCTTAAATGGGTAGCACAGATAGTCCAACTTAATAAAAGGACAAGTGTCTGTCTATACGTATATCCAGTCATTCCAACAGATGGAACATCATACACAAATGTGGTAATAAAATGCATTGTATTTTTCATTTCAACAGATGGTGCACCCTAAACATTAACACTGCATTTACAAATCCATTAGCAAACAGAAACATACGCATTGCATGGTGCACTGTAAATGATGAGGTCTATGCTGATTACTTAGATTTGAACCTGTCTTAGACAGGTAGCACAGCTAGTGACCCTATAAACCTATAAGGCTTTATATACAGTGCATCTGGAAAGTATTCACAGCGCATCACTTTTTCCACATTTTGTTATGTTACAGCCTTATTCCAAAATGGATTAAATTCATTTTTTTCCTCAGAATTCTACACACAACACCCCATAATGACAACATGAAAAAAGTTTACTTGAGGTTTTTGCAAATTTATTAAAAATAAAAAAATTGAGAAAGCACATGTACATAAGTATTCACAGCCTTTGCCATGAAGCTCGAAATTGAGCTCAGGTGCATCCTGTTTCCCCTGATCATCCCTGAGATGTTTCTGCAGCTTAATTGGAGTCCACCTGTGGTAAATTCAGTTGACTGGACATGATTTGGAAAGGCACACACCTGTCTATATAAGGTCCCACAGTTGACAGTTCATGTCAGAGCACAAACCAAGCATGAAGTCAAAGAAATTGTATGTAGACCTCCGAGACAGGATTGTCTCGAGGCACAAATCTGGGGAAGGTTACAGAAAAATTTCTGCTGTTTTGAAGGTCCCAATGAGCACAGTGGCCTCCATCATCCGTAAGTGGAAGAAGTTCGAAACCACCAGGACTCTTCCTAGAGCTGGCCTGCCATCTAAACTGAGCGATCAGGGGAGAAGGGCCTTAGTCAGGGAGGTGACCAAGAACCCGATGGTCACTCTGTCAGAGCTCCAGAGGTCCTCTGTGGAGAGAGGAGAATCTTCCAGAAGGACAACCATCTCTGCAGCAATCCACCAATCAGGCCTGTATGGTAGAGTGGCCAGACAGAAGCCACTCCTTAGTAAAAGGCACATGGCAGCCCACCTGGAGTTTGCCAAAAGGCACCTGAAGGACTCTCAGACCATGAGAAAGAAAATTCTCTGGTCTGATGAGACAAAGATTGAACTCTTTGGTGTGAATGCCAGGCATCACGTTTGGAGGAAACCTGGCACCATCCCTACAGTGAAGCATGGTGGTGGCAGCATCATGCTGTGGGGATGTGTTTCAGAGGCAGGAACTGGGAGACTAGTCAGGATAAAGGGAAAGATGACTGCAGCAATGTACAGAGACATCCTGCATGAAAACCTGCTCCAGAGCGCTCTTGACCTCAGACTGGGGCGACGGTTCATCTTTCAGCAGGACAACGACCCTAAGCACACAGCCAAGATATCAAAGGAGTGGCTTCAGGACAACTCTGTGAATGTCCTTGAGTGGCCCAGCCAGAGCCCAGACTTGAATCCAATTGAACATCTCTGGAAAGATCTTAAAATGGCTGTGCACCGACGCTTCCCATCCAACCTGATGGAGCTTGAGTGGTGCTGCAAAAAGGAATGGGCGAAACTGGCCAAGGATAGGTGTGCCAAGCTTGTGACATCATATTCAACAAGACTTGAGGCTGGAATTGCTGCCAAAGGTGCATCGACAAAGTATTGAGCAAAGGCTGTGAATACTTATGTACATGTGATTTCTCAGTTTTTTTTTAATAAATTTGCAAAAACCTCAAGTAAACTTTTTTCATGTTGTCATTATGGGGTGTTGTGTGCAGAATTCTGAGGAAAAAAATGAATTTAATCCATTTTGGAATAAGGCTGTAACATAAAAAAATGTGGAAAAAGTGATGCGCTGTGAATACTTTCTGGATGCACTGTACATGTGAAGCTTTCTTTCTTTTTTTGCAGAGCTATTGGTCACCACCAGAGGGCATATATGAGTTCCAATCATTTACCTGATTGCACTGAGCTGGCTGACAGTTTTATTTGTTTTCTGCCATTTGGCACAATTATGGCATAATTTTTATTTGTACTTATACACATTTGTAAATCAGTAACTTAGAAAAATATATAAAAAGAACCAGAAACACACAGCACAAAGCTCCTTACAATTCATTAAACAGAACTCAAACACAACATTTCTGCTTATTTGACTGACAGTTTTAACCAAGGCAAATTAGAAGCTCTGGATACATTGCAACTATTCTCAGGATCAGACAGTTGTTGTGTTTTACCAAGGATGTGCTCCCTGGCTTATATTTATTTTTTCTTACACATTCCTTCTTTGTGTATTATTACATATTACTTTTAAAATATTCATTGTGCTGTATGTATATATTTTTATTTATAAAAATGGAGGATAAGCAGAGGATCAAGTAAACCAAGTGCTATATACTGTATATATAAAATGAAAAAACTTGCTATTTTACTATTTTATTTTATTCTATTTTACCATTTTGTTTGTTTATTTTGTTATCTTTTTTGAGGATTTGTCATCAGCCATCAGCCCTTCTTCATTGTGATTACCTTCTACTTTTAAGCATACTTTCCAGTCTGTCAAATTTTAAATAACCTGCCTTCCAAACACTTTCTGAGTCTGTGGCTTAGCCTTTGAATCCAATATGCATCCTTGTGAAAGCCAGAAACACTCATCTTCTCATAACAAGAGTCAAGCAATTATGTGATGTGTACATGCTTAAGGATAAGAAAGGCATTGATGAAGATAATAGTAAGTCGTGATTGCAGGAATTAAGAAAACATGGGCAAGGGCCTTTGAAACCCCTATCCCGCCATCAGCTGATAAGACCCATCACATTTAAAGAAAGAAATACAAGGGTCATGTGAGCCTTGACTGCAGGGGGGGGCCCTTTAGTCCCATAATGACATGTGACAGAGCTTATTAGAAACTAGTGGCTCTCACTAGGCCTCATCCTGACACACCTCCTACCCTCCCTCCTAGAAACAGGGCCACTTGGCAGAGCTCAGCACCCCTTGTGACCAGTGGTTTGGTCTAATTATAGTCACCCAATGGCTCTGGAACACTGGAGTGTGGTAAAGGACACATTCTGAGAGAGTCACAGCATATGCTGCAACAGCACTCTAATATCAGAGCACTGAAGGCTACAGGTAGGACTACTGTACACCTCAGGGCCGACTATGTTAGTGCAGACACGTCTTTATGACCTACACGCATTGCCTACAAATGCATTCTTCCAGACTGTCCACTAATCATCAGCGTCGAGTACCATGGATACTTAAGTATGTTTGTCCTGCTAATAAGCTCATTGTATTTCTAAACATCTTTTTAAAATACATCCATTCCATTTGCAGGAAGGGGTAAATAGGTGATGGAGGCAATGCAGATAGCAGGGGGACATACTAGCTGAAGTACCCACCATTGCTCAGGTATATTTGCATAATGGGTTAAGATAAGAAACCAAATATTTATGTGTTTTTTCAAATGTTGATTTCCTGGCTGAAATGCAAGTGTCCCATTCATCATCAACACTACCTCTCTATCAATTCCTCTTATGGGTCAAAAATTAGTTTTTTTTTGTGTCTGTATGAATGGATTCCATAACTGTGATCTGTGAGCTAGCTTGAAACATTAGGCATTAATTTTTGGAATTTCCTGGTTTACTGTGGTTCCACAAAGAGATATTTAATCCCACATTAATAAATTGGAGGGCTTGTTGAAAAGGTTAAGTAGTTGAATCCAAGGACCACAGAAAGCATCTACAGTAAGGGGGCTAGGGGGACTGGGGTCTACATGCAAGGCTGCAAGTCACCTTGTTATTGCTAGTGTTATTCAATAATTTTAATAAGAAGATTCAAAACTGATTCATTCAAAGTTGATTTAAAGTTGCTATAAATCATGATGCCGTATTGGCATTAAAGCCTAAAAGTATAATAGCCTCAAAATAAAATGGACTTGAATAAATGTCTATGGTCAAAACACAATAAAAATTACTAACTCAGTCCTCAACTGTTTTCTTTTTACCATATTCTAAACAACATCATGCACAAAAAAAAATATGTTTCATTCTGTTTTATTGTGGTGTGACTGACAACCGGGGACCTTGCCCCACTGGGACACCTGCAGAGGGGAAGTACCGGGAGAGGGGCAGCATATCCCCGGGATGCAAGAGGGCAGTCGCCCTGGATTGCATGGGGGCCACAGAACTTGGAAGCTCAACCTTGTGGGGGGCCATGTCCACCGCCAGGGGGCACCTGGATGGTTCCAGAGCCATGGACCGCAGCACTTCCGCCACTCCAGAAAGTGCTGCCAGAACAGGAACCAGGTACACCCGGAGTGCTTCCGGGTGCCCATGCAGCACTTCTTGGTGTGGCGAAAGTGCTGCAGTCTATGGCACAAGGTGGGGCAAGGTCCCCGGTCGTCTGTCACTGTTGCCCCTAATAATGATATGCAGGTGTACAACCATGTTTGTAGGTTCGTATGTATGTAGCACTCTGTGAGTAACACATGTCATCTGCCATCAAATCATCTGTTCATTCTTAATTTGTTTATTGATTTTAATTGGTAATGAATGCCAAAATTATACATTATACAATACTTCTACAGCATGAGCCAAGGTTATTATCATAGTTAAAAACTAAAATGAAGATAAAAACTATTAAAAAAAATTTGTAAACTGAAGTAAAATCATTAACAAAGCCTAGATGAAAAACTAAAACTATACCAAATTATTAAAGTGGCCGAAAAGACTAACTGAAATCAAACAATAACCCCTACAAAAAATATTGACTGTTTTCATCACAATGGAACTCACACATAGGCTAACCTGGGCTGCAACCACTATAAAATTAATCAAAAAATCGTAATAAATATTTGTTTCTTGTCTTTCAAAGAAACATTCCTGCCACTAGACTTGCTGGTCATGCTGTCTTATATCCCATTTGTTATCAACTAGATCCTCATACTTACAAAACGGGTGTGAGGCCTCTAAATGGCTTCACTAACCAGGCCAAGCCTCCTCTGCTTGCTTGGAAGGAGTCTCACCCTGATGGGCCAACTCCTCACTCCAATTGCCTACCTCAGGCTTTGCAGGCCTAAAAGGGATGAAACCCCAAAATAACCCTGAAATGCCTTAAATATCGCTGTAGCTGCACCTGTCCCAGGTTCCCAAAATCAAGCAACTACTGATCTGGCAAGGTAGGATCCGGCAGGAGTCAAACACGTAACAAAATTAATTTATCAGTCGAATAAAGTTTGTTTTGAAAAGGTTTAGGGAAAATTCAAAGCAAAACAGTTCACACAAAAATGGAAAAGAAAAGTTATTACACACAAAGGATAAATGCCAAAAAAGGAAAAAAATGTTTCTTCTACAAACTTCACTTGCTTTCTATACTTAAAGGTTGTATTATTTCTTGGGGGTGGCAGTGTCCTAGAAAAGCTGCCTTTCCCCATCCTTCCATCTCTGGGGCATCCTGCCCGGGTTGAGCTGCCGGCCGTCTCTTACACCACATAATCCTGTGAAAATAATTTGGTGCCAGAATAATGTTTTAAAATATTTTTTGTCTCCTTCCTTTCATTCTGTCCATCTCAAAATCACCACCGAAGGCAGAAATTGAAAAGTGGGTGGGTTTGGAAGGAAACAACTCAGGTGGGCAAGCAACAAGTAATTCCAGGGGCAGCTCAGTTTGTTGCTGGTTGAACTAATGTCTAGGGTCGGGGAGTCCACTTGAGAGAAGAACGACTAAAATGATTGACAACTAACGATTAGCGTAAAATAAAACGGGTCATTAGAGGGTGGGGCCTGACTTCTGAATGTGGCCCTACTCAAAATTAATAGTTGAAGCATTATAATCTCTTTGCTCCAAACATTTGATATGCCATTTATATACTGCATATTTGCAATATATTGCACATTATCTCAGATGCTGTTTCTGTCATTTTGTAACTCTCCATTCCCCTCTTGTCTACTCTTGCCATCTTCCACGGACAGCTTGCTGTTCATATTTGGTGGGTATTAAAGTTTCAGTTATTCCTAAGCCTTGACCCTAAATACTATTTTTTTTGTGATTTCCACAGTATAGCTAGGTGGGTTCGATGATTCAAGTCTAAGGGCCCTTCAGCCCCCGGTCCCTGCCTGGTTTTTATAATTGTATCTATCAGAACACAGTAGAATCTGTTTTCTGATTTTTCAGAACTTTTTAGGCCTGCTGGTGTCGAAATTCTGTATATAAGCCTTCTCTGACTGAGATAATAATAATTAAGTAATTACATTTATATAGCAGTTTTTCTTGCTACTCAAAGTGCTTTACATCGACAGAAGGGAACCACTTCAGCCATCACCAATGTGTAGCACCCACATGGATGATGCGATGGCAGCCATTATTGTGTCAGTATGCTCACTAGACATTAGCTATTAGGTGGTGAAGGGGTGAGAGAAATAGTCAATTAGTGACAGGGGATGAGGAGGGGGCCAAAATGAAGACAGTTTTAGAAATCAACAAAGGTGACAGAAAATGACAAAGCCCTGTTTTGGAGATTTATTTTAATGCAACACTGAAAATGGCAATTGGAAGTTCTTGATATTAGGAATTAATGGAAGAATTCACCTTAAAATTTACCTAGAGAGTCATCACAAATTGGCCTGTGACCTATTTCTGAGCAAAGATTAACAAAGGTTAAAAGCACCAACAATCAGAAGACTTGTGCACGTCACAGTCCACATAATACAAGACAGCAACCTTTAGCATATTTGCAAACGGCAGCAGCTTGGGAAACATAAAGTGCAAAGCAGCCCAATTTAATTTACTTATTGAATCTGGTGTGTCTACAAGGCTATGTGACTTGCCATGATTCAGAAAAACTGCTACTTCTCTTAACATCAAATTTAACATACCATGTGCTGTATGAGTAATTGTTATATTCATTTAGTATTAGGGTGCTTTAGTCATTTGTTGTTTGCTTTATTCCAGTTAAATTTGGATAGATAATTTACGTACAAGAATGCAGTTTGTTCAACACAAATAATCAAAAAAATTCAGTTTGTGATTTATTTTTTGTTTGACTCTAATGTGGCATTTTCTAACGTTAAACAAATATATCAAACCCATTTAGTCTATAGTTCTATCTGTTTGTGACACAAAACTAAACTCAATCATATATGTTTAACTATATAATAATTATAAAAACTAAAACTGAAACTAATATATACTTGAAAATAAAACAGAAATGTGTTTGGGTAATAAGAACTCAACTAAAGCAAAAGATACAGCATGAAGGCTAACTAATAAAACTAAACTGAATTTCCAAGTAAGATCAGAAATAAAACAAATAAAAACTAGTATAAGAAAGCAAAACCATAATAACTTTGGCCAAGCATATTTATTAAGAAAATGAATTCCTGCTGGCTAAGAATAAGACAGCATAACCGCTGGGAGCAACTGAAGCACTCCGTCTCCATAAATAACTCGGAAATTGCCTGAAAGGCCAGCTCAAAGCTGCCCACCATGTGAAGGTGTTCTCTTACACTGGGAACATCACCAGGCTCTGGGCTGGGGTTTTCAGTTACCACATACCAGTGCCGCCATGAGCTCATTCTTCCCACTGACTTGCTTATTTTATCCTCTACATTCCCATGTTGCACATCTTCTGCTGGCGTCATCCCTCTTTCTACACACCCCCAGAGCAGCTATGCAGGAGGTTGTTGTTTCTTTCCTGAAAGTCAGGTTTAACCACAAGGTCAGCGAGAAGACTCTTAACACGCCGTTATTCCTGGTGAGCTTTGTTCTGTTTGTTGTGTGCACCATATTTTATATCCTTTCACTAACCTGCAGTACTTTAAATGTTACTAACTGTGTTTCTATACTTTTATTGTCCTCAACTCCTATGTGTTGATCTCTTAGTCAACTATCAGTGTCTCTATATTACTTCTGTTGCCTTGTTTGATTTACTAAAACACTTTCAGCTCCGACTTTGTTCTTATAGATATGCATTTATGGAGATCATGCAGCTACAGAGAGAGATCCGTACTATACACCTGACCTGTTGCTACCATGAGCCTACTATAAATGCTGTACATCACAATGCAGTGTGTCACTTATACTGCTGAACAGATAATAGGCCACATGCATTAATACATATTTATTTATAAAACATTTTTAAAGGCAGCATGGTGACACAGTGGTAGCACAGCTGCCTAACAATAAGGAGATCAGGGTTTGTGTTGCAGGAGATCCCTGTGTGGAGTTTGCATGTTCTGCCCAACATTAGGCTTTCTGTTATTGCTTCCAATGAGGCCAAGACTAGTCCTGTAATGCAGCTGGCCTTTCCCCATCATTTTTGTCAGGTGTCTGGCATCACCGGAGCTGGTGTTTCCTGCAGAAGACCATAAAATTGCAGGCTTCATCATTTATAAAGGCTGCATCCAGTGACAGGAAAATGAATTCATCCTTAATTTAGATAGTACCATTTACTGTTTGTGTAGAGCCAATGCATATTTTCTTCCAGCTACTCTAGATTCAGCGCAGGCTCTACGTTAGCCCAGTATGTGAGTGAATGTAACCCTGTGGTGAACTGGTGTCACATCTAAGGTTGGTTACTACCTTTTAGTTTGAGACTTAAGAGCCAATATGGCAGTTCAGAAAATGCATGAATGGATTCTCTGTGACCTTAGAACATTGTCTAATTTTCACTTATGTGTGACTGCAATAGGCCATTTAAGTAGTTGCCTCCTGTTTGGGAAATCTGACTGAAGCATTGGGGGTATGAGGAGACTTAAAGAGGTAAAAGTGCAAGACTGAGAGTACAGGGAAACAGGCAGTCATGCCTCTGGCTTGTAAAGATGATCAGTTTCTCCTTATTGACTTATTTCTTTAGACACAGCCTTTATCTGACTGTTTTTGTTGTCTGCAATAGCAGCTCTCAGTCCCTGAGAAACTTCATTAGATTGTGCTGTGACTCGTAAATTCATAGATGTGATAGAATGACACAGCTTGGATGTGCAACATTGGGTGGAAAATGGATGAATGGAAACTGAAATAGAAATTTTACTTTGGCTTATTCAAATATCTTTTGGTATATTTCCCTGGAAACACTTCATGCTTACTGATACAATATTACAGAGTACTGAAAACAAAGACAAATTAACATCAGAGTTTCATTTTGTCTTAACTCCTGTCACTTGCTGAAATTTCTCCCTCTTAAGAAATTGAGTGATGTAGTACCACAGTGTGATAAATATTCTTCTTTTGCCAAGAGAAGGATTTGTCTGCACAATGTGTTATTTCAAATGTCCTTCATAATAAAAATTAATTCTGGGGGCATAAACTCCACTCCTTACAATTCTACAAGAGTGACATCAACACCCAGTAACTCATGAAGAAAATTTTTATCTCATTGGTTGTGCAGTCCCAGCAGTGGATCGGTGGCCTATCCAGAGTTAGCCTCTGCTTTGCTTCCCATTCTTATGGGATGGCCTCCAGCTCCTGCAACCTGCTTCTTCAACTGTTCTTCTCGATGTTGCTTGTCGAACTCACCACTCTTATAATCAAAGGGTTTTGCTAGGAAAACACGGTGGTGGTCACTGCCACACTGGCCTGATTTAGTGGCTGTAGTCTCTCATAGTAGTGTTGGCCTTTGATTTCCCAACATGTATGTCAATGTATCATTATTTTCACTACTGCCATTGCCCACCATGCAAAGTTATGTCATTAGCATTACAGCTATAAACCTCATTCACGTGGTCCAATGCCATAAATTCGCTACCATGCTGCTATAACATCAGACAATAGAATATAGGCCCATAAGACCAGCTTTCTTATTTTTAGACTCTTATTTGGTATTTTTATTATCATTTTAGTTTTTGTACCCTTCTTATACATGTTTGCCTATTTTAAAATTTTCTTTCTAACCTTAGGAACTGAACAGACACGCAGGTATTTGTCCATTCATTAAGGTGGATTTGTGTGTGTGTGTGTGTGCGTTTGTGCATGCATGTGTGTGTGTGTGTGTGTGAGTGTGTGAGTGTATGTAGGATAGGTAAATCTAAATTGGTCTCCTATGACTGGATTTGGGTGTTGGTGGGTAAGTATGTCCTGTGATGGGTTGATGCCTTGCCCAGGGTAAGTTTGCTGCCTTGTTCCTGATGTTCTTGCAACCCTAAACTGCATTAAGTGGGTTTGAAAATGAATGGCTGGCCATCAGTTATGACCATTTAGGCAATTTAATTAAACAAAATAAGTTAATAAATTGATAGTGACATCATAATTTCTACATATTTTACAGATGCTGAAATGGATGATTTTGACTACAGTGTTCATATAGCAGACAGAGACTGGGATGCTTTTCTCACCGAGTCAGATGAGTGCATCTTATCTCAAGCTTCCTTGGCTGACCTTGAAGATCCTTGTCTGAGCGACATTGATGATCCTGGGACCACAACAGCTGGTATAAGAAGAGAAACTGAGGTTCACACATTCTCCATGGACTGCGCTGCGCCTGACTTTTCTTTATTTGGCCCTTTAGACTTTTCAGGGTCTCCTATTGAGAGTGATCAGTTGTGCTGCACAGAGGGTGCATGGCTAAAGATGGCTGAAGATGTTCTTTCTGGCAGTGAAGAGGAGATGGACCTTGAATCAGTGAATACGTTCCTGGAACAGTTTCCAAAAGTTGCAGGCCAACAGAATCCAACAACAGAATCACTGTCTTTTCAAATTCAGGATGGTGAAAACATTATGGAGTCCAGTCAGTCTTTTTCTACTAATGACCCGCATTCAAAAACTGTAGGTGAGCAACATTTCAGACATGAAGTAAATCCTCAAAGTGATGAGTTTCCAAAGTTACTCTTCATCAATACTGATAAAGTTGGAACACAAATTGGAAGGAACTGGCCTTTGAATGTTGTCCGATATCACAGTTCTTGCAACTGTAAGGCCCGTAGTGATAGAGATAAGGCACCTGAGGTCAATTTAGTAGGGAGTATTAGCTGCCCAATGAATTTAGCTTCAGCAAACTCCATGCCGGAGAGCACCATTAGGCTCTTCAAAGAAAATGGGGAAGAACAATTCTCCATTGAAGAGGACGTATTTCATAATAGCCCTGTTCATGTCGACCCTGCTGAAAGCGAACCCATGCCTTTCTCTGGAGATGCAGAAAACTCTGATGAAAATGTGGCTTTCCAAGGGTCATCTGGACCTTCAGGGCTTTCTCTACAGGAAGTCTTTGAAGATGGGAACAAGAAGAGTCTGCCTAAGATAGGTCAACTAATGAGCAAAGAAAATAATTATATAAGGATGACTCAAAGTTCTCCTCAGATTTACTCCAGGAATGCAGAAAATGGTAGAGATGCAGAACACACCAAAAAGCCAAATGGTAGTTCTGTTCTTGATTTATCAACAGAAGTTACAGAAATTCATCAATTGGACCAAACACTTGAGTCAATTGCCCCTAGTCCAATGACAAAAACAGAAGATGACGACAGCCCATACATCACATTTACAGCTTCCGTTTCCAGTGACTCCTTTCAGGCCCCACTAAGAAACAACAAAATTGATGGCCTGTTTCTCAGTTCTAAACATATAGGGAGCCAGTCTCCAACTAGTGGATTAATTGATCTTACTTGCCATCGTTTATCTTCTTCAGATGATTATAATGTGGGAGCTGAAGAGGCCAATATTCTCCTAGAGCACATGCCCTCCAGCCAACAGTTTCCAAAAAAAACATATAGCCAAGAGAGTGTCAGGCAAGAATCAGAAAAGCTTTATGACTTTCAGGACTCATCTCCTTGTCACACACTTGTAGATGAGTGGGTTCCTTCAACCTATGGAGTCTCCACTGATGCCCCTAAAATTCATGCAATCTCAGCATTTTGGGAAGAAATGGAAAAGCTAACCATAAATGACATCTTACATATCCGGCTAATGAACTGTAATAGGGACAAGGAAGAAAGTTTTCTGGTGCGTGATAAAGCAGTGGATCTATCAGAAACTACTCAATCCCAGTTAGCCCATCAGACAGAAGACTCAAACGTTTCTGAAGAAGAAAAGTGCTCTTCAGGACTGGGAGTTAAAGAAAATCTCAGTTTGGATTCTGAGTCAAATAACAGTCAATTCAACTTCAGATTAAGAGACCTGGCTAAAGCTGATAAGACTACAAACATCTCAAAATTCACTGGACTTAGAAAAAGTAGCTCCCTAATGGACTTCAAAAGGATATTGTTAGTTCCTACTGTTGAGTCTTTGAGTCTAAGTAACACTCCCATCAATAAAAGTGTGAGTGCAGAGCATCTTCTAGTGTCACCTAAAATAGAGAGCATCCACAATATTACCGTTCAAATAGAGCCAAAAGTATTTAGTGTCAAAGATACAGATCAGCTAACCACTGAAGGTTTTGTCAATATTCCAGTGGTACAAAACAACAGTGGGGAAGATGTGCCATTCATAAGGAATTCCTTTCTTGGAGAAGGTGCAAATACTTCATACATGGCATCTGTACCAGAAATGTTTGAGTATTTTTTTTGTGACAGTGAATCTGACCCCAGCCATGTAATCCCTAAAGATGGTAAGACTGATGCCCTATCAGTCGCTGAAATGTATGATTACTTTTTCTCAGACTTTGGCAACGAGGTTTTGGTGGCAAATCAAGGACAATGGAAATCATTTACACCTATACTTCCTCATTCCACTTCTTCTCACCAAGTATGCGACCACTTCTTCTCTGACATTGATGAAGAAGAGGACTCAGAAGAGGACTGTGGCCCCATACGTGTGATTTCACGCATGGATGCTTTTGCACCACAGGTTGCTGGAAATCTCGCAGTTCCTGAAACCTATGACTTCTTTTGCAGTGGCACCGAAATACAAGGGGATCTCTTTTCAAGGTTTTCCACATCCTTCCGGAAACGACAGATTACAGCTGGAATTCAAAAGTTTCTTAGAAATATGAGATCACTGCTGAGGACAAATAGTGCCAGTGAGAAGCATTCTTCGGGACGAAAACAGTCAGAGGAGCACATGGGCAAAAAGGTAAAGAGGAATCGTTCTGCAGTGAGGTTGCACTTCCTGGAAAATGATTTGCTGAGGTTTATTGAAGAGCAAACACGGAAGACAGCTGAAACTCAGATGGCAGTGGCTGTGCCAAGTAAGACATTTTATTTTCTTTCAAAATGTAAATATGGTTTGGAAAATGAATGAATGGTACCCAACAGGTATTGTCTTAAAGTGAAAGTCATCAATTTCTTAGACTCAGTACAGTAACTGGTTGTGTAACTTTTAACTGTGATATCTGACACTGGCCTCTTTTCTTACATACTTTACCTATCATCATTGTGGAGAACTCTTGGCTTATTTTTTTTTATCAAAACTCTTAAATTCATTACCACTTGAAGGTTTTCCATCACAGAATTCTTATTTCAGGTCCTGCCACAACACTTTTGGTTCTTGACTATGACATGTAATGCCGGTTTGTCATTTGTTCTGTGTGACACCATTTGATGGAGCCAATACTGGTGGTTAGGGGGCATATAGTTCTGGAAAGCGCCCAGTGTGACATCATTATCACAATGCCTTAAAAAGCTGGCACTGTGTATGCCTGACCTGTCTGAGATTGTGGGTTGTAAAGCATAAGTGTGCTGCCATTTCTGAATGACTTACAGTCTAAGAAGGCTTCAGTTCATTTAACATCTACAGTATGTGTTTTTTAGCGCTTCAGTTTTGGTGTCTGATTCTTTCATTTCCTATTATCGACTTTTGCTATACAGTATTTACATTTCACAATCCATCTCCTCATCCATTTCATAAATATCATGCCTTGTCTTGTAACAAGCAGACATGGGCTGGCACATAGTACAGAGTCATTAACCACCTGCTGCCAAGATAGGCACCAACTTCCTTCTGACCTGCATGTGCTGGTCATTAAATGGATGAACATTTTGCTGATGGAAGACATTTGTGTTCATCTGATGGATAGATCCAATCATCTGTCAATTTTATGAGCTGGGACCTATCCCAAAAGTATCACGCTGTTGGTAGGAGCCAGCTTTGGATGGGATGACACTCCATTGCAGAGCACACCCACATTCATTCATTAGGGGTCAGTTTTGAGTCTCCAGTTAACCTACCCTGCACATTTTTGTGATGTGTTAGGAAAACTGAAGAGCACAGACAGAGGTGCCCCACATGACAAAAGGGATAACTTGAAAAATCCACAAAGGCAGGAAACAGGCCAGAATTTAAATCCAGGACTCTGGAGCTATAAAAGAGCAGGGTATCATGCTGCCTTGATGCACAGGTGACCTGTAACATCCTCAGGTGCTAAACAGGATTCCTGTTTTCTTCAGTCCTAGCAGGTCATCCAAGTCCTTTTTGATTGCGATGATCACTTTAATTCTTCCATGACCATGCGTACTCTATGACTTCACCATCAGTGTCACCAAGTACTAGGCAAAGACTACCTGAGCTCTCAGTTTTGCATTCAGGCAATTAAAATATCAACTAAGTACAGTACTTCAGCAAGTCTTTCAATTCTTAGTCACTGTGCGTCTCAAAGTTGGTGGAATAGGAGAGGGCATCCCTTTAAAGAGCCTCTTTAGAGGATAGAATAGACATACTTAGTTGGTTTTATTAAATATGTGGAAGACAGGGAGGGATGAGCAAAAGCAGAACACAAAGTACTAAATAAAAAAGCAAGCTTTCAGCCATTCTGGACCCAGCCTAGTTATTCAAGTTCCTGTCTATTAGAGGCAAAGGCTCGCCAAGTGGCCCAGAACACAAAATGCTCCCCTTATTGTCTATTATTTATGTATTTGTCTACCTATTAAATTGAAAGATACTACCTCTCTCTTTATCTTATGGTTAACCTTTGAAAGAGAAAGAGATAGAGAAGGACTAGCATACCCCTAAAATTAAAACAAATTCCATTTTGTGTCAAATCCTTTGTATGTCATGCAGCTGATTGGAGCCTCAGAACTGTAGGAATGGTTTTGTATCAATTTTATCTCAGATAGCTTTGTTTGTCAATGTTGCTTTAGAGTTCTGTTTGATTGGGGGAGTGGGGCAGTGAGTGTGACCAAAATGAGACTAGTGATAGGTGACCCAAATGAACCGAGGTCATTTGCTACACCATTCAAAGAGATAGCCTGAGTGTTTAATTGATCAGATTAAAATGTGAAAGGATCATGGGTTTCTGGATGACATTGCTTAATAATGTAATAAATATCATTTCAAGGTTTAAATTCCTCTAGTGCTGTTTACCTGTTGATACTGTATGTTTTTCAAAGAGATCTGATAAAATTCAAAAATACATGAAGATTCAGGAAGCTCAATATGCGCTGAATTCTGTTTCATTAAACATTAATAGGAAATTAATTGCCAGTGTCATAGGGTGGTCTTATATCTTATCTTTGTTGTGGAGGTGTCCTAGAAATCATTCACATTCAGCCTGAGATAATAACAGGAGGAGACCACCAGAGGGCAGCAATGACAATAATAAAAATATTGACAACAGGGTCTACTTAGGCAGTAGGGAGATATCACAATAGACAGACACTGAAATTTCACCTAATAGACACGGCCACTGTCTTGACTGAACTTTCATCTCATCCAACATTTTGTTCCTTTGTGTTTTTTTCAGTATTTTATATTAGTAATAGTGCTAGCGTGAAGGAAAAAAACTGAAATTGAATGAAATAGCTAATAGAGAAATAAATCAGCATGAGGTCTATCAAATCTGTTTAATCACCAGAGTCTCTAGAAAATAATTAATCATGGTCTTTAGAGCCTTTTCAAATAGTTGCCAACACCTTTGCTTGTATTACACATTGCTTGCATATTTCCACACGCCCAAAATGGGTGACCTGGAATTGTAATGCTGTGCTTCTGCCTTGCCATCCTGTTGGCAGCCTCCTCTAATATGAGACAGTAACACAAAAAAAGGAGTAGTTTACACATAATAAAGTACTTCTGTGTGACAAAGATATTTATTACATTTAAACTTGATCATGTTTCTTTGTTGTTCCTGAATGAGAGCCATAATTTTATGTTTCATTTGTCTAAGTTAAACAATTATTAACTTAATCAAAGATTACTTCAGGGCCAACTCCTTAGAGAGGCTGGGGAGTTGGGATGTGTGTATAATACATGCAGTAAGCAGTGACACTACAGCAAAACAGGCATTAGTTCTTTTTTGTTTTTGTATGAATTTTCCATGAATTTTCCATTTTTATTATGGGAAGGTCATGAAGCATCTCTCAGAGACCATAGTTAGATTATATAACAGAAATATGGAAATCCATCCATCCATTATATCCTAACTACAGGGTCACGGAGGCCTGGTGGAGCCAAACCCAGCCAACACAGGGTGCAAGGGCAGAGGCGCCAGCCCACCGCAGGGCACACACACACCCACACACCAAGCACACACTAGGGACAATTTTAGAATCGCCAATGCTCCTAACTTGCATGTCTTTGGACTGTGGGAGGAAACCCATGCAGACACAGAGAGAACATGCAAACTCCACGCAGGGAGGACCTGGGAAGCGAACCCGGGTCTCCTAACTGCGAGGCAGCAGTGCTACCCACTGCGCCACCATGCCACCCCTATATGGAAATGCATGAGATTATATTATCTCACAATCAGAATATTTAGGTTTCTCTTGTGGATGTGTAACAGACGTGAAGAAGTTCAAAAGTAAGTGGTGGTGTTAACCAAGTCACCCTGTTTAATATCAAAAACTTGAAACAAGCATACAATGGCACCTAAACTAAAAATAGGCACATGCTGCTGAATCCACATCACAAAGGGCTCAGTAGAGCAGGTTTGGCTTTTGGAGATCTCCATCCTGAGGTAGTTCCAGTCCGAAATGCAAAGCCTCATTCCAGTGTCATCTGTATTTATACTATCCTGACTGGAAAGAATCAGTTGCCCTGAGGTGTCTTCTCTGCATTATGGAGGTAAAAAGAGATAATACTATTAGCAACAGCACCCCCTCTCATCCTGGTGTGGTATTGCATACCACAAGTTACCCCGGAAAGCAATCCTCTGACACACGTGCGTGCATGACACTCTCTGATCATTGACTTAGAGCAACAACAGATTCTTCAAAAGAGAAACAAAACTAGGACCTATCCAGGTGGTTGTTTGCCTGCTTGTGGCAAGTGTTGCTCCAGCACTCTATCTATCTCCTTTCCATTATTATGGGTGGCAGCAGTATTTGTTCTCATACCTCCTGTCTCACTGTTCTTTTTCTCTGTCTCACTGTATCTCTGTATTGTCAAAATTCTTCTCCCAGCTCAGTTATTTATTAATTTCTTCATAATGAGTGGCTTTTAAAGCCCATAGATAACTCTGTTATGTCTAGAGATGCCACCAAGTCTTAGTGCCCATTGGAGGTCCCTGAAACCTTTACACCACTGAGCACCAAAGTGTAATAAAACCACCCGTGCTTAAGATTGATCCTGGGCTTTCAGTCTTTGTAGGATTCTCCTACACATTGGGACACAGAACATGTAGCCGCTACTGCTGACCAGATTCTGTAAATGGACTCCAACTCTCTGGCGAAGCCCTGTTAGGCCAAATACTGAGTAGCTCATCTCTTAGGTTTGAAGCATGCCAAGATGGAGTGAAAGCCTTGTAACACTGCAGATGTCACTAGGGATTACCCCATTTTAATCTTATTTCCTTCACTATCTCTGTCTGTACTTGGTCTAGTTTCTCCACCTTCTGACCAGAAAGCCACATTTTAGACTTTGGGCCACATTCTTAGGCTGGTCACCTCACTACAGTGTGTGTATGAGTATATATCAGCTTATAGTCAGTGAGGTGCCATGGTCTGACATGAATCCACTCACTGTCTGTGTCGAGTATGTGAATACTCCCAAATGCTGTGCATTTTTTTCCCAACGCTTCTGTTCTTTTGCAATGTTAAATCAGCCTGATAAGAATGAATGTGGGTGTCTTTCCTGTGATGACTGGCACCCCATCCAGGGTTGGTTACTGTCTTTTGCTGTCTGGTCCTCCGTCACTCTAAAATTGTATCAATAAGGAAAGCTAACACAAAGACTAAGAAAGTTCATGCATAAATAACAAGAATTACCCATAAGTCCAATTTGGGGCTACTGTCTAACAGGTGTCAGGTACCCTATGTAATTGAAAGGCCACTTAGGCCCCTGTTCTCTATCCTTACAACAGGTTATCTCTCTTTTCCATTTGCACCAAGTTCTGACCACACTTCCTTGTGGTCTGAGAGCTGCCTAGCTAGCTGTGGAATGTGGTGGTTATTTTAAACTCTACCTGGAATTCATTTGTAAGCTATTTCCTGGAATCCTTCAAAACTCAGAGACAGACTAGGCCATATCACTGACTGATGACCTTTACCACTCTGGCACCTTCAGGCCAGGTGTTTTTATTGCCTAGATTCCCAAGTCTATTCCATGGGCACCTGTGCCTTCTTCCTGTACTTCTTAACTCACTCCTTGGGGAACTTGTTTGCATCTCTCTGCAAGTTCCCAGCACTCACCCAAATTAGCAATACTCCCAATGTTTGAAGATCTGGACAAAAAAAAAATAAATAAGACTATGACCTCTAGCAGTAAGCCAGTTTACTGGGAATCTCTTCTCACTGGTGTTAATGAGGGTGTAACCCTCATGCATCATGCAGGATATTAATTAAGACTATTTCTTTCATAACATAAATTTTCCACTTCTCTAGTATATCTTTATATTCATCCTCCTCTTTATCTTCTCCTAGCTCTGGCATGCAGTACTCTGTGTGTGTGTGTGTTTGTGTGTGTATGTATAAATCTTTATCTGTGTGTAAGTGGTTATGTTTTCATATATTATCATGGCAGTATTGATACCCAGAGTAACATTAAAGAAACCAAACAATATAATAAAAATGCTGACATGGATGGATACAGGGAGAAAGTAAACTGCAAAAAATGGACAAAATGACCCAGAACTGGAATAAGATGGAAGGAAGAATGCTAAAGCCTTATCTGGACCCATCTTGTTATCCCTTGTCTATTATGTGGGATTGTTTACCAGCTTGCATGAAGCGTTCCCTTCTTGATCTCTAATGTATCTCTGTATCAATCTTACTCTTTCTATCTCAATCCTGGACCCTCCTCTTCCATCTTGATAAGCTTTTGCCAACTCCAGACACAATCCTTTTGGCTTTGAGAGGGTTTTGAATCTAATTACTTGCATGGTCAGATGTAGACCAACTCTTCTCCAGGAATTACCAGACAAAAACTTCCCACCTCCTATTGCCCATAAAAAGACAGACCTCCTAGGCAGCACACTATCTGACTACTTTATTACAGTGACAGCACAGTCGCATAAGTTCCCACCTGGGCGTGTGGACCCACTAGAAGCCAGAAAGTCATGAAACCTCTTGTCTTCCCTTACCTAGTTTCACGCTCACTTGCAAGGGAAAGCTGTACACTTCTGCACACTCTTCTCTCACTTAGGCTGCCTACCACACTTCCCAGCCATCCAGCACTCATACAGAGTGTCCTCCTCCTTCTGACCCTTTCGTCTCTGCACTGTCTTCTTTACAACCTATTTTGCTTCCACGGTGGTTCTTCCTCTGCTTTATGCATCCTGTTCCATTCTGGAGGCAACATTTCCTATGTCAATTTCTAAATCCATCAACACATACCCTCAAAATGAACGTGTGCACATGTCTCTATGTTTGTGTACCATAACTAAATTATAATAGAATGTATTTTATGCAGTTATTTATCTCCTAAAAATTCCCAAACCCACATCAGATTATTTTTCACAGGTGATATTACTTAATTCACATAAACAAAGCAATTATCAACAGCTGATTTATTTAATTATGCACCAGTGAATTCAGTTTGCCTTTGAACTGGTTCACCAGACATTCCTAAGTGTAACAAATAAGCTGTGTCTGAGGCTTTGTGCCGTACATATCAAAGACCTATACACACTCACACCCACCATATGAATTCAATAATTGAGCAGAAGTATTCATGTCACTTTTATTTTTTGTAAGCATAGTCTTGCCTTGTTGTCTTCATCTATTTATGTAAGACTTGTTAGAGAAACGTAGAAATGTATCTATTGATGATACAGGGTCTTTCATATCTATGTATTATGTAGTGGCCTATCTATCTATCTATCTATCTATCTATCTATCTATCTATCTATCTATCTATCTATCTATCTATCTATCTATCTATCTATCTACTTTATAGTGTCTTTTCTTTCTCTCTATTATATAGTGTGTTTTCTATCACTCTATTATATAGTGTCTTTTCTATCTATCTATCTATCTATCTATCTATCTATCTATCTATCTATCTATCTATCTATCTAAATGCAAGTAAGAATTTCACTATATTCTGTACATGTGATAATAATGACCACTTGAACCTAACTCTATAGGGCATTTAATTTCTTGTTTATCTATCGTCTATCAAGATCATTTGGTCAGCTAATGGTTAATTTGTCCCAATATCTCATCCAGATACTTTCCACAATATGACATGCCCATCAGTCCCAGCATGCACCTAGTTGCTCTCTTCTACACACCTTCTA
This sequence comes from Erpetoichthys calabaricus, assembly GCF_900747795.2. Lineage (NCBI taxonomy): Eukaryota > Metazoa > Chordata > Cladistia > Polypteriformes > Polypteridae > Erpetoichthys > Erpetoichthys calabaricus. The sequence goes on from NC_041401.2 coordinate 176,097,415, forward strand.
GAGCTGCCATATCTTTTTCTCTGGCTTGATGACCACAACTGCACATAATGTTCCAGATTTGGTCTCACTAGTTCACTATACAGTCTGAGAATATCCCTTGATTTATATTCACCAGTTTTTACAACATAGCCTAATGTTTTTTTCCTTTTTAATTGCTTCTGTTCATTGTATAGACAATATGAAGATTGTGTCAATACAAACCTCCAAATCATTTTCAGAGATTGCATCTTGTAAGGCAATGTCTGCCATCTTGTCTGTATAACTAATGTGCCTTCTGCTTGTGAGAATTTTCCTACATTAAACTTCATTTTCCAAGTTCTGAAGATTGAATTTTGATTTGTTTTTGTGTGTCTGCTTAGTATCTGCCCTGCTTCCAAATTTAATGTCATCTGCAAAAACTGCACAAGAATTTATGTCATTAATATAAATTAGAAAAAGTAAGGACCCAAGTGGTGCAGATTAATGTGCAACAAAGAAATAGTGAGTTTTTATCCATGATTAGAATGGGACAAGTGATGGAGCATCACAGATAAACTTAGGGAGAAAGCAACAGAAAGTGTGATCTGTGAAGCTAACTGAGTGCTAAGAATTACGTGACAAGTTTTCATAACACTGAGAAAGTTGGGTTCCGAAGATCTCTGGAGTCCTGCTTAATCTAGGTTTTGGCTCAAATCCTATATAGGGTGCCAGTCTGTCATAGGGTACATAAATACAACTCACACCACACCACTTTTAGAATGTCCTGTTGATCCAACTTGCTATGTGGAATGTGGGAAGAAACTGAGCATACATACAGTTTAATAATTCAGAATCTATGAAAGCAGCTGGCCGATGCCTTGAGAGAATGTCACGTAAGACTGGCCTCACTGTTCATATCCAGGCTTTCTCTGACCACCAAAGAGCTTACAGAGAAGCACTAACTTCTGCCAAGAACACCCATTACGGCAGAATAATGGAAAGTGACCATGACAACCCAAGGGTTTTGTTCTCTGTAGTTAAAAAACTACTCGAACCCGCATCTGGCCCAACTACCTCTTCTACTGAAGTCTGTGAGGAATTCCTACACTTTTTCCATAACAAAATTAAAGATCTAAATAATTCAACTAACATAAATTCATCATTTGTTTATATCTCTCCCTGTTTTCTCACTCCATCCAGCTCCTTCTCTAAGTTCTCACCAGTCACATCTGCATTTGTTAATAACCTGCTTTGTAAGATGAGGCTGACAACTTGTGTACTGGACCCCATCCTCAGCACACTACTTAAATCCTGCCTTCATGCCATAATCCCGACTATTACAATAATAATAAACTCATCTCTTGACACTGGCTTTGTGCCGCTCACTTTTAAAATTGCTTCTGTAACCCCAATGTTAAAACAGTCTGGTCTTGATGCTGACAATCTTAACAATTTCCGGCCTATTTCCCACTTACCTTTCCTGTCAAAAGTTCTCGAGCGTGTTGCAGCTTCCCAACTCACCAATTACTTAACCTCTAATAACTTGATGGAACCCTTTCAGTCTGTTTCAGGGCACGGCACAGCTGTGAAACTGCTCTGCTATGGGTAACCAATGATTTGCTTATGGCAGCAGACTCTGTACAAACCAGCAAACCATAATTCTGTTAGACCTCAGTGCAGCATTTGACACTATTATACATGACATCCTACTGTCCAGAATAGAGATCATGCTGGGTATCTCTGGCACTGCCCTCCAGTGGTTCAAGTCCTATCTGACTGATAGGCAAGAGTTTGTTAGTCTTGGCAACAGCAGATCCAGCTCAGCGCCAGTCACACAAGGAGTCCCTCAAGGCTCTGTCCTCGGTCCTCTGCTTTTCTGTGTTTATATGCTTCCCCTTGGCCATATTATCCATAGCTATGGACTGGGTTATCATTTTTATGCAGATTATACTCAACTCTACTTCAATGTTAAAAGTGGAACTTCATCAGAGCTTTCTCAGCTCACAATCTGCCTTAGTGAAATTAAAACCTGGATGGAGCAAAACTCTTTAAAATTAAATTGCAACAAAACTGAACTCCTGCAAATTGGGACTAAAATGCAACTTAATAAAATGAGCTCCTTCCCAGTCAATCTTGGCGGTGATCTCATCAGACCTGCCTCTACTGCAAAGAATCTTGGTGTCATTTTTGATTCCTCCCTCTCTTATTCCACTCACATAAATCACATTAAGAAACTTTCTTACTTTCACCTCCGTAACATATCCTGTGTTCACTCCTTCCTCTCCTTTTCTAACGCTAAGAAACTTGTCCCTGTTTTTATCACATCCCGCATCGATTATTGTAATTCCCTACTGGCAGGTGCCCCTTCTAATCTTATATCACAGCTCCGGCTTATTCAAAACTCAGCTGCAAGAGTCCTTACACGGACCAGCAGCAGTGAGCACATCACAACCATCCTGCTCCTTCTTCACTGGCTCCCTGTGTCTTACAGGATTGAATATACAATTCTACTAATAACCTACAAAGCCTTAAATAACCTCGCGCCAACTAATCTACACTTCATTGGTGACAGGGCCTTCAGCTGTATAGTGCCCAAACTCTGGAATGACCTACCGAAATTAATCAGGTCAGCGGACTCCATTAATTCTTTTCAAAAACAACTCAAAACTCATCTGTTCAGGAAGGCTTTTAGCTCTACTTGACTTTATTACCCCTCTCTCAGTTTACCTCTATGTCAAAATGATCATGTAACCTGTATGTGTGTGTGTGTGTGTGCGAGACCATCAATTATATTGTCTGTTAGGCTTTTTTTTCTCTGAATTTGCTGTCTTAATCTTCTTTATTTTATTTATCTGAGGGTCTGCTGGGAACGTCTGGCAGAGCCCCCTGTCAGAAGTAGCTTCAACTCCCACCTCCGGCAGAACTTCGACCACATCCCGAGGGAGGTGGGGGACATTGAGTCCGAATGGGCCATGTTCCGTGCCTCTATTGTTGAGGCAGCTGACCGGAGCTGTGGCCATAAGGTGGTCGGTGCCTGTCGTGGCGGCAATCCCCGAACCCGTTGATGGACACCGGCGGTGAAGGATGCCGTCAAGCTGAAGAAGGAGTCCTACAGGACCCTTTTGTCCTGTGGGACTCTGGAGGCAGCTGATAAGTACCGGCAGGCCAAGCGGAATGCGGCTTTGGTGGTTGCTGAGGCAAAAACTCGGGTGTGGGAGGAGTTTGGGGAGGCCATGGAGAACGACTTTCGGACGGCTTCGAGGAGATTCTGGTCCACCATCCGGCGTCTCAGGAAGGGGAAGCAGTGCAGTGTCAACACTGTATATGGTGGGGATGGTGCGCTGCTGACCTCGACTCGGGACGTTATGGGTCGGTGGGGGGAGTACTTCGAAGACCTCCTCAATCCCATTAACATGCCTTCCAATGAGGAAGCAGAGCCTGGGGACTCAGAGGTGGGCTCCCCCATCTCTGGGACTGAGGTCACCGAGGTGGTCAAAAAACTCCTTGGTGGCAGGGCCCCGGGGGTGGATGAGATACGCCCGGAGTTCCTCAAGGCTCTGGATGTTGTAGGACTGTCTTGGCTGACACGCCTCTGCAACATCGCATGGACATCAGGGACAGTGCCTCTGGATTGGCAGACCGGGGTGGTGGTCCCCCTCTTTAAGAAGGGGGATCGGAGGGTGTGTTCCAACTACAGAGGGATCACACTCCTCAGCCTCCCTAGAAAAGTCTATTCAGGGGTCCTGGAGAGGAGGGCCCGTCGGATAGTCGAGCCTCGGATTCAGGAGGAACAGTGTGGTTTTCGTCCTGGTCGCGGAACAGTAATGCGGGCTCTGCATCGGTCTGTCGTGGGGAAAAAAGAGCTGAGCCGCAAGGCGAAGCTCTCAATTTACCGGTCGATCTATGTTCCTACCCTCACCTATGGTCATGAGCTATGGGTAGTGACCGAAAGAACGAGATCGCGAATACAAGCGGCTGAAATGAGTTTCCTCCGCAGGGTGTCTGGGCTTTCCCTTAAAGATAGGGTGAGAAGCTCAGTCATCCGGGAGGGGCTCAGAGTAGAGCCGCTGCTCCTCCGCATCGAGAGGAGTCAGATGAGGTGGCTCGGGCATCTGATCAGGATGCCTCCTGGACGCCTCCCTGGTGAGGTGTTCCGGGCACGTCTAACCGGGAGGAGGCCCCGGGGAAGACCCAGGACACGCTGGAGGGACTATGTCTGTCGACTGGCCTGGGAACACCTTGGGGTTCTCCCGGAAGAGCTAGAAGAAGTGGCTGGGGAGAGCGAAGTCTGGGCATCTCTGCTCAAGCTGCTGCCCCCGCGACCCGACCTCGGATAAGCGGGAGACAATGGATGGATGGATGGATGGATGGTTTGTACAATGCTATATACTGTATACCCTGCCGTTCTTTCTTATATTCTGTAAGTGCCTTGAGCATGGGAAAGGCGCTATATAAATAAAATGTATTATTATTATTCTGCACAGATGTACAGTATATGTGAGACATCACTTTTTATAGACTGTAGATGGCCAAGGACTAATGAAAAGAAGAAACATTCTTCATATTATTTTGTTTTTTTAATTGCATGAGTAAAAGTGAGTAGACAAATATTTTATTTTTTAAGCCTATGAACCTGTAGCTCATTTGTGTGTATTTCACAAAAGCCTAGCAGTTCCTTTAGTTTTAGTTTTTCATTTTGTTGTTTCTAATGTACTGCTTGGCAATTTACTTATTGTTGTTTAAACTGTTGTGATGCATTTTTTCAGGAAAGGAGAACTTCCTTTTAACATTTGATCAGACAGATATGTGTTTAGTGTGTATTGCCTTTGCATCATGGGCTATGAGATCAGCTAACCTGCAAAGCCCTGACATGTGGAAAACCGGTAAGTGAAACTGTTTGGATAGATGAGAAAACTAAAAAAATAAATCTTTTAATTTAAGAGACTTGTTTACACAACAATAAATAAGTCCAACAAATCACAAAGTTTATGCCGTCTCAGGTCATATTTTTATACCTATCTGTGTACTGCTTGTGTGTACAAAAGTAAAATTGACATTCAGCTATGGTGATTTATCTTCAGCAGAAAATTAAAAAGTATTATTGCAAAAAAATAGAAATAAAAAAAAGTATTACTTTTCAACATCATTCCCTTACTTTTCCATAGAATTCCTACTGATTTTCCTGCTGCTTAATTCTGGCCATGTTTCCATCTGAAGTTTTCTGCCTCTTCTTATCCTTTCGATTCATTTCTTCACCAACATTTAACTTACACGTGTTTCTCCATATCATGTTAAACTTGTACTGTGGATTCAACCAATTTAACCAAAACAGTTGACTAATGAATGTTACTTTCTCTCACTCTAATAGTAAATTATAGTTAAAACAACAGTACAGTGTGCAGCACAGTGGTTGGCACTGCTGCCTCTTGGATTCAGTAACCTCAGATTTATTGGTTTACATAGCTGTATTCGTGTTTTCCCCTTATTTATGTGAATTATTTTTCTGATGACTCCTGTTTTCCTCCCACATCCCCAAAGATGAGTGCATCAGATTAATTGACAATTCCAAATTGGCCCTGTGTTGGGGTGTGCATGAGTTGCCCCACAATGTACTGGTATTGACAGTGGATCCCTTCATTGCGCCCATTGCTTCCAGAATTAATTCCAGTCCCCACAACTTTAAATTGGATTAATCAGGTTTAAGAATGTCACATTAACAGTATATCTCATGATTGTACAGTCCATACTTGCTACCAGTGACAATCAGCCATATATGCTCAATAGTATACTAAGTACTGTATAATCACCATGGGAACACGGTGTACATGTAGACACAAATTGATTTTACTCTCTCATTTATCCGCATATCTATCTATCTATCTATCTATCTATCTATCTATCTATCTATCTATCTATCTATCTATCTATCTATCTATCTATCTATCTATCTATCTATCTATCTATCTATCTATCTATCTATCTGCAATTCATTTAGAAAGTATTCAGATCCCTTCACCTTTTTTTGCATTATTAAGTTGCATTATTAAGTTTTTTGCATCATTCAGTTGCAGCCATATGCTAAAATCATTTAAATTTATTTTTTCAGCGCATAAAGCAACACTCAGTAACCCAAAATTACTTCATAAAAACATCAAAAAGTGAAATATCACAATGACACCAGTATTCCAATCCTTTACTCAGTACTTAGTTGAAGCCCCTCTGACAGCCATTCCAGCTTCTTTGGTCTGAAGAAACAAGCTTCACACGACTGGATTTGAGGATTTTCTGCCATTCTTCTCTGCAGAATTTCTTGATGAGGGAAAAAATGAATTTAAATTGTTTTAGCATAAAACTACAATATAAAAAATGTGAAAAAGTGAAGGGATGTGAATACCTTCTGAAGGCTCTTCATCTTTTACATGGTGTCTTAAATATCTATTCACTGTGCTATTCCTGGTGCTGTTTTAAATTAAAAGGAAAATACATTGAATTTCTTTGTAGACCAGCAGGTTAAATATGATAAGTCTGGCTTACTTTCTAGCGATTGAATTACAGCAGCCATATCACCTGCGCTTCTGAACAAGTCATCCACCTATAGCTAAGCATGTTCAGGCCTGGCCAATATTTGAATGGGAGACCATCTAGGAAAAGCTGGTTTGCTGCTGGAAAAACTATTGGATAGACCAAGAGGGGGCACTTACCCTGTGTTCTGTGTGTGGATCCCAATGCCCAGCGCAATGATGGGGACACTGTGTTGTAAATATAGTGCCGTCCTTCAAATGAGACGTAAAATCGAGGTACTGACTCTCTTTGGTCATTAAAGATCCCTGGGCATCTTTCAAGAAGAGTAGGGCGTACCCCAGTGTCCTAGCTAAATTGCCCATTACGGCCTTATGTACCTGGCCCCCTAATCATCCCCTGTCTGTCATTGACTAACTATCTCTCACCTCTTCACCACCTAATAGCTAATGTGTGGTGATCGTATGGTGCGATAATGGCTGCCGTCATGTCATGCAGGTGGGTGCTACACATTGGTGGTGGTTGAAGTGGTTCCTCTCTGTCTATATAAAACACTTTGAGTAAAGTGATATTTAAATGTAAAGAATTATTATTATTACCATTAAGATTAAATGTATTTGTAAAAATATCAAATGAATACTTGTTTTATAAACTTGATTTTTAGAAAAAGGAAAAAAAGACAGCTTCACCACAGAAATGTAAACTAATTTCTAAACTCTTCTCCACAGCTTTGTTGGCAAATGTGAGTGCCATTTCTGCAATCCGGTACTTCCGAAGATATGTTAAAGAAGACAAAGTAAAAGTCTGTGAGCTTCTGTAAAAGTCCTGCCCTTCACGTCTTCATTTACTGTATGAATGAGCATTCATCAGGACAGGAGAGAATTAGAGGAATGGTAAATCATTTCTGACTTCAAGACTGACTGTGTGAGTCTTCCTGCTGAAGGCCTAATAGTTTTCACAATTCCGCAGCAGAGTGAACTGAGCCTTGATGTTTTTTCATTCTTTTCAGAAACTTTTGGAAATAATGCAACTTTTGGGCAATTCCTTGGTTCTTTTACTGTAGATTGTATAGAATGTAAATAGTTCAAATGAAAATATATACAGTAACTTTTAAAGGTATTTTTGTAAGAGCAGAGAATTTTCTTGGTTATATGTGCTAGTAGGAGATATATTTTTGTACACTAACTGCAATATGTGATGATGTGCTTATTTGAAAGTGTGTTACACTGCAGGAAAGCGAATGTGTGTGTAGAAAGTGTCAGAGGAGTCAGTGGACTAAAAGGCGTGACAGTAACTAATTTAGTACGCTAATCAACAAGCAAGAAAATGTTATATGTACAGTATAAATTCTTTAGTGGTCCAAACCTTCTGATCAAACTAATGGAATTATAACTCATAATGAAAATTATGAAGGTGCCATTTATTGTCTATATATGGGTGGGCCAAAGAGAGTCAAAGGGACTTTGGGTTGGATTGGTTACAGGTTGATGTTTTAGTAGGCCAAGATCTGATAAAATATTGAAAACTGAATGATCAAAAAACTTTTTTAATATAACTTTTTTTCAAAGCTTCAACCTTTAGTTGCAGATTATGTGTACAAAGTTTTAGCCTGGAATGTGTTCCCAATTAATACTGCGTTTTGACCACATAGAATTAAATAATTTATCAAACTAATGACATTATTTCACTTTAATTTTATTGCCAATGTTTTATGCAAAAGTATTATGGATACTAGTGGATGCAGGCAAGACATAAGCATGCGGTCTGCTTTAGAAATATTATATAAAAGATAAGGTAAATGTAACAAAATGGATGAGTTCTGTCCACTGAAAGTGGGAGCAAAGCCAGCAGAACTGCAGTTAGACTTTCTTCCAATTTTCCAAACTTGATTGGTCCAATACAAGGTTGTTGGATGATTTCCCTGGTGCCACTGGGCACAAGAAAGGAACCATCATGGCTTTGCAAAGCATGTTTACACATATTGAGCCAATTCAGGGGGTTACTAAAACCAAATCTATTTCTAGGATGAAAACCGTAGCCAGTGTAAAGCCACTGCGATAAATGGAGAACATGCAACATATACACAATTAATGACTAGGCTGGAATTCTGGCACACAAAAATCAGAAAGGAATGCAGGCCTCTAAAAACACAGAAAAGGATCATACCTGCCTTCTCCACAGCTCTCTATTCCCTAGTTAGGCCTCACCACAGTCAGCCGAGCCCTAAACTCAAAATCCAAGGTTCCAGTCTGCATAGACCTAAAAATGGGGCTCAGGTTTTTAATTGAAAAGGTGAAATGTCCAAGTTTAAGAAGCATTGGCAAACAGTAAACCTCTAGTCTAAGACAAATCAAACGAAGTTCCTTTATATTTAAAGATTTATAAAAACAATTAGAAAAAGATTGCAAAGCAAAGTCCAATAATCACTAATCAAAAACATTACCTTCAAACAAGAATGAGATCAAAATCCAGGAAATCCAAAATTGAATAAGAATCCAAAAAAGCTGGGAATCAGAAGCAGAGTAATGTTGAAGGGGCTGTGAGTCTTTCCACTTGAACTGCATCATCAGGTGGCCCCACCTCCTTAGGTTCCACATACAGGAGGCAGGGCAGGTAACACATGGACTAATACATAGACAGTTAAAATAATAAAATATTGAAAATAATAAACATGACAATTTAACACAAATACAAAATAGACAGAATAAGACCAAATACAGAATCCATAACAACATGAAAAACTTCATAGTTAACAAATGGATTAAACAAAGAAAACATTCAGTTAAGTCAACAACCCTGACTGAAGCGTAATTGGGCCTATATACCCTTGATCAAGTCCAATACATGACTTATAATGAATAGCAAGAGATTGGGCATTTTGACCAAGGGATTCCATACTCCGGGAGTACCACAAAGGACATTTCCAGACTTCAGACTTCATCAAATACACTAAAGGCCAGAATCATAGCATAGCATTGTCAGGCCAGCTTAGTCAAGTTCAGACTTTAGAGAGGCATGATGAAAAAGGTTTATAAACCTTAAAATTATACTGAGGAGCATAAAGCTGGCCAAGAGTCCCATAGGCAGAAGAACATCTGCATTTCTTCTTCCAGACCTAAGGCTTGACTAGTTAGTAGGTCTGCCCTTAAGCTTCTGTTGTAGTTTTTATGTCACCAGCATACAAGCGCCAGCCCACCCATTCAACAATTCAGTATAGAGAGTGAAGTAGTTTTTCTGATGAGGACCTCACTTGTAATTTTGGAGTGTCTATATCAAGGGTTCAATTCTGGGGTGCTACTTTGGCAACAGGTTTTCATTTCAACCAGTTTCACAACTCACTCAGTCAGCCTTATTTCTAATTGGTGTAACTGGTAAATTACCAAACGTAATATCCACCATTTATTGTAAAAAAGACGTGTATCAGAATTGATAGAAAATATTGTGTTACAGGCAATTGCACATTTCGCCGTACTGTTGTTTCACCCGTTGTTGGGACACACAATGGTTGTTATGGGTGTGTCCTCAGAGGACTTGACCTGATTACTACAACATAACACATATAAAACCTCTTCTGGGGTATTTATTCCCTATCCAAGCTATGGATAAAAAAAATAAATGATATCGCTTGCTAAAAGTCTTCATACGTTATTTGTTTGTGTATTGACCTTCTATTTATGTTCTTGACTTTGTTTCTTGCTATCCTTTTTGGGCTTGACTCACAGTTTTCTTTTGATCTCCCAATTTTGACCTGTTTTGATTTCACACCCTTCTCCCACTCACTCCAAATCTCCTCTGTCCTGCAGACCATCAGTTAAATGAAGAAGTTCAAAATACTTGAGTTACAGACAACATTTCCAAGTCTTTATATCTGTCTAAAGGTAAAGAATCAAAAGACTACTGCAGACATCCATTCTAGAGGTGCTATACACTGAGCTCACCACTCAACAGACTGGCAAACAATGTCTCAGAAGTCTCAAACTCATGGAGCTTACTAAGAAGGTAACCCCTATGGTAGAACAGCCAATTCATATCAGGGAACAACTGTGCCTCCATCAGGGCCAAGAGGTGTGGTGCAACAAATCAGTAAACCACCAGGTACAAACAGAAGGAATAGAAAAAGACATTAGTCATTTTCTAATCCGCTTAGTCCTGAACAGGGTCATGGGGCATGTTGAAGAGTTTACCAGCCAGCATAGGGTGCAAGGCAGAAACAAACCCTGGACAGGGCGCCGGTCCATCACAGGACACACACCCCAGCCCCACACTAGAGCCAATTTAGGATCACCGATTCAACTGTCCTGCATGTCTTTGGACCGTTGGAGAAAAGCAGAACAAACAAAATCAGACAGAGAGAGAAAATGCAAGTTCCATGCAGGGAGGACCCAGGACGAGAACCCCGGTCTCCTTACCTCAAGGCAGCAGCACCACTGTGTCACCCTAGAAAAAGAAGTTCCATCCATCCATTTTCTAACCCGCTGAATCCGAACACAGGGTCACGGGGGTCTGATGGAGCCAATCCCAGCCAACACAGGGCACAAGGCAGGAAACAATCCCGGGCAGGGTGCCAACCCACCGCAGGACAAGAAAAAGAAGTTTAAACAATATATAATATTTTTTATCTATAATAACAAATCATAGTTTCAACATCATTTTTAACAATTTGTCTTGTTTGTCCCATCTTGTCTGTACACAATCTTATTGTTTTCCTTCTTTGATCTTAAGTTCAGAATTAATGTGCAGTATCATATTTCATGTTAATGAAAATGATACATTTTTATGTTTTGCCATAGTTTACGTGTTCATCCTATTTTAGCATATCCTTTATCTTTTCCTGTGATGTTTGATCATTTAGTATCCAAATGCCGATGACTAGCTGTGTACAGTGCAGACTGCAAATGGCATTGAATCCTAAAGGAAGCAGCTACTTCAGTGTAAAATTCACTTGTGTGCCAATTAGTAATGAAAGGCTTAAAGCAAATTCTTAAAAAGCAAGAAAAAGTTCAACAATTCACCACAGTGTAACATACACAAATGCTCGCTGCCATTCCAATAAAGTTTTACCAATTCCATTTGGGAATTTCTAGATTGACACAAAAATGTGGGAGTCCAGCTGAAAGCAGACGGTGAATGGAATGAACACCTGCAGATAAGGTGGTCCACAGTACTGACCCATTGAGTTAAGTCTTTTTATTATTAACTAGCCAAACTACCCGCCGTTGCCCGGGTATAATTTTAGAATGGGATAAGGTCTGTGCGTTTTTTAAAATGGTGACCCTGTTGTTTTTGCTAGCTGTCCCATCCATCATCAACACTGCCACTCTGTCAATGTCTCTGCTCTCGTGAGTCGAGAATTTGTTCTTTTCGGGTCTGATTGGATTCCATTATTGCAGAAACTCCTTGCTAGGCAGCAACCATGAATGCTGTCACGTGTGACTCATCCTCTTTGTTCAAGGTGTACAGCTCAAAGTGCTTAATTTATGAACAATTAAGTTAAACATCAACCCTTTGATTCTCCTTTGTGTTGCACTCCACTTCCACCAAAATGAAGCCTCACCCAAAACCCCCTTCAAAAGTTAATGATCCTCCTTCTATATAACAGTAGACAGAAGCAGCATGTGGCATTGCCTGGGTATGTAATGTTAAGCTCTGGTCATTTTGTCCGCTACCCTGGCTTCAGTCTGTACAGATGTTTCACTTGTTCTAAGCCAGCAGGTGGCACTGGTGGGCAAACTGTAGCACAAAGGAAAAAAAAAACAAACAAAAAAAAAAAACTGTATGGCTGTGGTGGGCTGGTGCCCTGCCCGGGGTTTGTTCCTGCCTTGCGCCCTGTGTTGGCTGGGATTGGCTCCAGCAGGCTCCCATGACCCTGTTAGGATATAGCGGGTTGGATAATGATTGACTGATGACTGACCACTGTATGGTCCTAAAGAGCAAGAATGCAAGATTTGGTGCAGAGCGATCAAACAGTGTAGGCTTGTATAGGAGACGGACAGATGGATGGACGGACGGACAGACAGACAGACAGACAGGCAGACAGACAGACAGAGAGACAGATAGACAGATAGACAGACAGACAGACAGAGCGAGAGACAGATAGACAAAGTGAGAGACAGACAGAGAGACAGGCAGGCAGATGGACAGACAGACAAAGTGAGAGACAGACTGACGGACAGACAGACAGGCAGATGGATGGACAGACAGAGAGACAGACAGACAGACAGAGCGAGAGACAGATAGACAAAGTGAGAGACAGACAGAGAGACAGGCAGGCAGATGGACAGACAGACAGACAAAGTGAGAGACAGACTGATGGACAGACAGACAGGCAGACAGACAGACAGACAGACAGACAGACAGAGCGAGAGACAGATAGACAAAGTGAGAGACAGACAGAGAGACAGGCAGGCAGATGGACAGACAGACAGACAAAGTGAGAGACAGACTGATGGACAGACAGACAGGCAGACAGACAGACAGACAGACAGACAGACAGAGCGAGAGACAGATAGACAAAGTGAGAGACAGACAGAGAGACAGGCAGGCAGATGGACAGACAGACAGACAAAGTGAGAGACAGACTGATGGACAGACAGACAGGCAGACAGACAGGCAGACAGACAGACATTCTTTTTTATTTACATACAGATGTAGTGAGAAGTCAAGCAGGATCAGGCAAGATGTAAGGGCCTCGAAAGCTTGCATATTATAATCTTTCTAGTTAGCCAATAAAAGGTGCAATTTTGCTTGACTTCTCACCACATCCATAATGGCTAACACAGTACAACACCCTAGTACTACATTCATATATAGATTTGTGCATAAATGAACCCAACGCAGAAGTAGCTTCTCCCTCTGGAACGCAGCATCATTTGCAACTCTGTGTCTGCACCTAATTGTCAGTAATTTGGATACAATTAAGGGAGCAAACTCTACAGGGCAAGGTGAATTAGAAAGTGTATAGAAGCATGGCAAAATGTATAAATTTCTCTTAAACATAAATATCATAACCATCATGCAGTACATGTGCAGTTGGTATAAAACCTTCAGCCACTGTGGTCGTCAGGACTGAACTTGAGAACCACACCTGTAGAGCCCAAGACAACCTTCTCAGCGGCTCGGTTTAAATTCACACTGGATGATTTTCCTTGTTCTATGTGTTGCAACACCCTTGGACGTGAGCTTTCAACTAGTCTGTACATGGCCGTGGGCAGGCCGCAGAGATGAAGTCATTCCTTTGAGCACACTGTGGGAAAGTAGAGCAGCCAATTCAGAGTCATCTTTTATGAGAAAGTCTGATTTAAAAAAAACTGACTAATGGCATCAAGGTGAGCAAAGCAGCTGACGGAAAAGACTTTTCTTATTTTTTTTTTATTCTGTTACAGACACATTGTGTTCCAGGAAGATACTTTACTCATCGAAGGATTGGCACGATTTTTTTTTTTCGGTGAGTTGACAAGCTGTAACTCATCAGCAGAAACAGAAGCACTCTCTCAGGTGATTTCCGAACCATCTGTGAAGCTCTGATAAAATGTTATGACGTCATCATCCTTGGTATCGATCTGTCCTGTGTGAACTGAGAAACTCTTGAAGTTGTTGCAATATTTGGGTTGCCAGCCCAGCCACATCCCCATTTAATGACAGACAGGCGAAAAAAAATAAACAGAGTCCCATAGTGCATAAATCAAACCAAAGTACCGTGCGCTCCTCACTTGTATCATCGTCCATTCACTGAGAGCTCCGTCACAACGTCAATGGACGACCTCCATCTCTGGGCTCTCCATTTACATTGGCCCGCTCCTGATGCCAGGCAGGAGTCTAGGCAATGAAAAACAAGAGCCACGGGTCAGTGGCAGCACCCCCTCCTGCCTCACATGAACCATCTGGAAGGTCCATAAGTGCACAGGCATGACTCTTGTTTAGCCACCTAACAGCCTTGAATTGGGTGGTCACCTGAGTGGCAGACTGGGCTACACACAGAGGAACACAAATACATTTGTGACAACGTGAATTCATTTGGGGGGAATAATTTATCACGATTCAGTAAATATCATTTTTTCTTCTTTTGTGTTTCTTTCCTAGTCTTGTTTCTTACTAGAATGTATTATTTCTCCCTGTTACGTTAGTTGTCTGTTTGTGGCAGGGATCTTTGCTCCCAGTCCTGGAGGGCTGCAGGTTTCTTATTTAGAAAACCACCACTGCTGATGATGAAACTTTATACTGCTTGTCGGTGCTTTCATTCACCCAGGATCGATTTTATTGACATTGTAGAGTTTCCTTTTCTGAGATCATTATCAATAGGCTTTGTGGATCAGAAGAGATTTGCACTTCACGGTTCTTCCCTTTCCTCTATGGCAGGGGTCCTCAGTCACAGTCCTGGAGGGCCACAGTGGCTGCAGGTTTTTGCTCTAACCCGGTTGCTTAATTAGAAAACAATTTTTGCCAATATTTTAATTTCGTGCTTTAACTCTGCCACGTCAGCTCATTCTCATATCTGAGATTTTCTCCCCCTTTCTAAAGAAATCATCCTAATGATTTGAAGGCTAAAATGGAGGAGTAATTCTCAGTCCTTCACTTTTCTCTCTTCACTTTCCTTCCAAGTATTTGATTAAACCCAATAGTGTGAGATAAATACACACGGGTGTAAATGGTAACAAGCTAAATAGAGAAATGCTGGTTTCTTTTGTCATTTCCATGTTATTGCTAATTAGGAGCCATTAAAAACCAAGAATACGGCTGTTTATGACTAAAATAAGCAATAAGGGCTCAAAATCTTAATGAGCGAGACAATTAAAGTGAAGCTGAAGTGTTACTTGAGCAATTAGTGCTTCTTATTAAGCAACTGGGTTGGAGCAAAAACCTGCAGCCATATACTGTAAAGGTATTTGGGGTCAGGGCCTGTGCCAGCCGGTGCTCAAACACATCCTGGACAGGAGGCCAATCTTAACCTGCCCCAGAAGGAATGTCAGATGAAGGTAATAATAATAATTCTTTGCATTTATATAGCGCTTTTCTCACTACTCAAAGTGCTCAGCAATTTCAAGTTAAGGGCCTTGCTTAAGGCCACAACAGAGCAGAGTCCCTTTTGGCATTTATGGGATTCAAACCGCCAACCTTCCGATTGCCAGTGCAGATCCCTAACCTCAGAGCCACCACTCTGCCATGAGGTACAGACAAGAGAGAGACATTGGAGTTACTCAAGAGCTGTAAAGCAAAGTAAAAGATTATCCCCCTGTATCTGCTTTTGATGCCCCTGCAGGGCTATCTGCTCCTTTTGTTAGAGACTGGCAGGGATATCTAGGGCCACCAGAGGCAACTCTGGGCAGACAACCGTAGGGGTTTTGTGGCTGCAGCTCTGCGATTCAGTAGCTCCACCGGACAGCCGATTGGATTGCAGGTTTTTGTCACTTGATTTACTTACCCTGAGCCACAAAACACCTCTGCCAACTCCAATCTTAGGTGTCATCACTGACATATTAATATAAAGCAACAACGTCCTCAATGGAGTGGAGCTCTGGAGGTCAGCAGAAAGGGTCTATTGGTTTTGTGGGGCTAAGTCTGGCCTAGAAGTGCTTCATAGGAGACCTGAAGTGACCGGAGATGTAGCCTGAACATCCAACTCGAAAGGGGCCATTGCTCCAGGTAACTTAACATTGGGCAGAGAGTGGATGAGAGTCCGTCTGGCAGGAGGAGGAAGAAGATGAGAAGTTCAAGAAGGAAGGAAAGTAAAAGTTGTGGACTGCAGGAGGTGCAAAAGGTCTTTTTATTTGAAATGCTCATTTGTTGTATTTTTGCCTCTTTTGTCTTGCCTTTAGTTATTCTTCATCATTCTTTGGGTTTGAGACCACAAAAGTGCATCCCAAAGGCCAAAGTACATATTGCAGGTAGCTAGCTCTTTCTAATATTTTAATATTTCATTATTGTAGAGAAAAGCCAAGCAAAATGACACCTTTTATTGGCTAACTAGAAAGATTACAATATGCAAGCTTTCGAGGCAACTCAGGCCCCTTCTTCAGGCAAGATGTAATGAAGAAGGGGCCTGAGTTGCCTCGAAAGCTTGCATATTGTAATCTTTCTAGTTAGCCAATAAAAGGTGTCATTTTGCTTGGCTTTTCTCTACATTCATAATGGCTAACACGGTACAACACCCTAGTACTACAAATATTTCATTATTATTAGACACCCATCCATTAGGAAACTCCACAGTTAATCCAATTTGGTACCACAAGGATTAGGAGACGCATTTTGACATGAGTGCTGGTCCACTATAACCATTGCCAAGTTCTGTATATGGGCACTACACTGGGAAGTGAAGGAGTGTATGGTAGATGGGCTCTTTAGCCAGTTAGTAGAGTGCTGGGCCATTCAAGTCTTCCATCTGTCCATGCAGTCATTCATTCTTTGTACAGGGTCACTCGGAGTCGGCATTCGTTATAAAACTAGAATCAGCGCAGCACAGGGCACAGTCACACACTCGTGTCAATCACGTCGATAAGCACGTGTTAGGATGGAGAAAGATTCAAAAACATTTAATACATTGAAATTACAGTAATACATTCTGCAAACAGTACAAAATAAAGTGCAAGAATGGAAAAGCAACCATTTAAATAAAATAAATAAATAAATACAAAAAGTTGAAAGTACACACTGATTATTCCAACAGAAACATTTTATACTTATGCATAAAAAAACATCCTGAAGATATGTACAGAACATGACATTAATATAAATCTAAATTACTTGTACAAATGTTGTTTATTTGGCTCTATTTAGACACCCTGGAGAGAATAAGATCAGGAGCCCGTGAAGGGAATATTAAACTTTAGAGTTACAGAGCCTGAACTCCCGTGATGAATAACCTTATCGTCTTTTTGTTTCTTTAGACTTGTTAAAGGAGAGCTGCTGTCATTTGTGTTAATCATCACCCAACCTAACAAAGTGATCTTTCTTATCTTCCTATTATTACATAAATCAATACAATACGTCAACCTTTTTCATGGTACATTCCTCATTTACTTACATAATAAAACAAGATTTCAAGAAACAGATGAAAACTATAAATCTGCACTCTGATCCTCCTGCCTAGTTTGACAGGATAAGCCCTTTGGTTAGTTTTGAACATTTGCTGATGACCACAACGCTCAGTCAGCTGTCTTTTGTCGGTGAAGGTAAATCCCACAGGCTACATTTCGTTTCCGTTTTTTTTTTATTTCACCAGCACTCCTCTCATGTAAACACAAACGGTCATCATATCTGAAGCCAGGCCAAGATCAGGTGTTTTAAAGGGCTGCTTATCACCGTTGCTGTTTGAGTTTCCTTTGTTTGTCTGCATTCATGATTATGACCATCTCTTCTGTGTTGACTTAGTGTTGATATCTTCCCCACCCAGATGAAAATCCATCCGGTGGGATATGACAGAGTTGTGTGCGTGAGCAGGCTCCTCGTGGAACTCCCAGATGTTGTCATAATCATTGCTGAGCTTGTTACGTCTGAAGGGCTCCAAATGGTCAGAAGCTGAAATCAGAGAATAGGCTTAGGTGAATTGACAGGCCTCGTAAGAAACCTGCTGAGTAAGCATGAGGGGTTAGGAGGCCATTCACGTTACTTCTTAACCAGCACAGACTCTTACATTGAGCAGTATGATTTAAGTGCAACATAACAGAAATATTACATGACAGAATTTCTCCTATGGATTAACCACCTTGAGAAAGCAATCAACTAATTTAGCAAGCCAACAAATTTAAGTATAACTCTTTGGACTGAGCTCATCCAGTTCCTATAGCACTTTAAACATTGAAACACACTAAAAGAATAACACATGGTTATGCAAAAATTGTAGAAATCAAGCATCCCTTTTTCAAAACAGAAAATGGGAAATCACAGAAAAAAACTGCATTTAATAGAGGTTACTGGCCAGGATAAAACATGGGCTTACTAAACATGGAGGATGCCATAGAGGCGCAGTGCTTACACAGGCTGTCTCTTAGCTCAAGGGGCCTATCCCAGCCTGTGCCTAGTTATTTGCTAATCAAAAAACATTATAATGAAAATGCATATTTCAATTATGAAATACATGTCTTGTTACTATGGGTTGTCTGTTAAAGTTGTAAATAATCCATCCATCCATTATCCAACCTGCTATATCCTAACTACAGGGTCACGGGGGTCTGCTGGAGCCAATCCCAGCCAACACAGCGCACTGCGCAAGGCAGGAAACAAACCCTGGGCAGGGCACCAGCCCACCGCAGGGCACACACACACACACAAACCAAGCACACATTAGGGATAGTTTAGAATCGCCAATGCACCTAACCTGCATGTCTTTGGACTGTGGGAGGAAACCCACGCAGAAACGGGGAGAACATGCAAACTCCAGGCAGAGAGGACCCGGGAAGCGAACCCAGGTCTCCTAACTGCGAGGCAGCAGTGCTACCCACTGTGGCACCGTGCCACCCTGCTGTAAATAATATATGAATTTAAAGTCACAGAGAATAACCCAGCTTGGATGAGGCTCTTAGTCTATCACAGGTGAAACTCACTCACCGACACTGGCTTATCCCAGGCCAAAATATTTAATTATTATGAGATTATTACATTGTATACCTTTCTTCACATGGCAATATGATTGACTGTAAATGTGCTCACTTCTCATATATACAAATTTTATTTATCGACCTTTGTCTTGTTTTCTTTTTCACAAACCAGACATGATATTATATATGTAGTTTGCTGCATGACTGCGTTTATTAATACCAAAAAATCTGAGAATGATGAAACAGTCTCAATTATTTTAGTGGGTGAAATATATAAACACAAAGGAAAACAGTGGTGTGATCTAATGGAAGACTTACTTTAAGCCATATTTATGCCATGTACAAAGAGGTTTACAAAATCTAAAACCTCTCGTAATAATTAAATATTTCAAAATTTGGCGGATATAAGAACCCTGACTAGGATAAGCAGGTTTGGTAAATGGTGGATGCAGGCATGAGTAATTTTAGATGGTTGTCTCCTTGTAAGATCCATCCGGTAACACTTTAGTCTAGGTACTATGTATAATGCATCTACAGTATTAGTCACATACTGTTGTGTAATACGACCTAAACAAAAGCTTCTTTTGGTCTTGATAACACTAACAAAACATCCGGTAAGTGATTATTCATCTCTGTATAGGTTGTTATGTTAAGATCTTATGATATGCTGGTAAAATTACTTGTAAATATCAGTATGTTTACATGCATACACATAACAAGGTTAAGGTGAATAACCCAGTTAAGGCAGAAACCGTGACCATTGACATGCACATAACGCCTGTGATAATTTTCTTTTGTTTTATAAATATGTTCAGTCAAATTGACACTTTATTTATAGGTCTCTGTTAACAGATTGCACACAGCATACACTTTTTTGCTTGGCTGTATGATTGAACCTACAAAGGACTCAGTATGTGTGCCAGACCAGGATTTGAACCGAGGGCTCCTGAGTGCAAACAACGTATCTCTCTATTATAAAAAAAATCTTGGAAGGAGACGAGACGTGATTTTCTCGGAGAGACACTTATACGCCCCGTGAGACCAGTCTCTGTGCCAACAAATTTAACCATGCTTAGTGCCGGGATAAAAAGACAAAGAGTAGATGAGAAAGTAGAACGTCGTAAAGAATTCAAAAATGTTGGCGCGGCACACATGCAGAGCAGGTTAGAGGTAATGGAAGTACAAAAATTCAAAAGTCTCAAAAAAAAGGATGGGAAAGATTGCATTAGTGCAAACAAATGGAAAATATTACTCGGTGAAATAACGGAACAACGAAAAGAGATCGAATATATTGTTCGGATTTAAACTTTAGGTCGGAGACGTGTAGATAGTCTAATTTGAGTTGCCAGAGAGAATTAAAAGATTCCAAAAATGTTGGCGCAGTATGAAGTCCCGTGAGATGGAGACTTTTAACATGAGATTCTTTCGAATCACGCCCTACTTACAACTATTTTCAAACAAGACCACGGTCATCTAACCTCAGTCGTGTGAATGCTTTTGTCAGACTGAATCTAGATGACACGTCAACAGCTAAGCGAAGAAGTAAGAGCATGGACAAACATTCAAGAACGTCGTTTTATTTATTAGAGAGAAAGTAATGATATTCACTCACAGGCAGTTATATATTGCATTGTCACGATGTAAGTCCAAACACGGAATCAAAATTCAATGCGAACTTGAAGAAAAGTTAATTCCAAATATTGTTTTTACTAAAGTTTTAAAGTAAAAGTGAAAATAATGCACATGTAACAATTCCCATGAAAATAACAATCTCTTTAAATTGTATATCTGACTAACCAAACCGGTGGGTGGGCGAGCAAAGCAAGCAGGGGGCAGAGCCCCTAGTAACTTCGTACTTTCAAGGTGCTTTACTATAATCACAGTAATGAAACATTTGTTCATAATAACAAGTTGCTGTGCTTATTACACAGTTTTAATATGCTGCTTCATGATGCCTGGGAATCTATCTAGTAATTAAATATAATAAGGAGATTTTAAATTATAATAATCAGTTGATTTGTTTTCAATCCTATTTTTTGTAAAAATTGATCTATTTGTATGGAATGATTACAATAAAATCAATAAACAAATTATAATAATCATATACATATATTTTATTTTTAGGATTATGTATTTTATAATTAAATGGTATTTACTGCATTAATGGGTAAAAATGAGACTGCATGTCATATTTTCAGTATATTTTTTATTATAACAAGATATTTAATTTATATTTAAGAAGCCAACTTTTGCAAACCCTGTAATGGGCAAGCACTCTTGTACACAACTAGTTTCTGTCTTTTGCCCATTTTTTGATGATTGGCTCCAACTCCCCTTAACTCTGACGTAAATTAAATTAGATAGGAAATACATACATGAGGAATATTGATGAATATTTTTGTTATATTTAACTTTTCAGAATTCTGAGGCATAGGCACCACCTCCCAGCAATTAAGCAATAGTAATGATAGGCACAGAAATGTATGGAATGAATAGGTGACACATACTAATAACATTAATTAATAATAATAATAATAATAATAATGATTTTTTTATTTCTGCACAAATCTCTCTCACAAAGACATATTAATGAATATCTCACACGATATTCATCCAAACTTTCGTTTTCTTTTTACCTTATCAGAATTTCATTATTAGGTACAAGAATGGGCTTTCATTTTAAAACTACATATTTAAAAATTAACAAATTTAACAAAAGTTGTTAGTAAATGGGGTGACACGGTGGCGCAGTGGGTAGCACTGCTGCCTCGCAGTTGGGAGACCTGGGGTCGCTTCCTGGGTCCTCCCTGCGTGGAGTTTGCATGTTCTCCCCGTGTCTGCGTGGGTTTCCTCTGGGCGCTCCGGTTTCCTCCCACAGTCCAAAGACATGCAGGTTAGGTGGATTGGCGATTCTAAATTGACCCTAGTGTGTGCTGGGTGTGTTTGTGTGTGTCCTGCGGTGGGTTGGCACCCTGCCCTGGATTGGTTCCTGCCTTGTGCCCTGTGTTGGCTGGGATTGGCTCCAGCAGACCCCCGTGACCCTGTGTTTGGATTCAGCGGGTTGGATAATGGATGGATGGATGTTAGTAAATGAATCATTTATAGACTAATCAATATTTGGATAGATTTAACTGGACAGATCTTTTCTAAATCAGAAGGGAATCATACATATCTGTAGTTCTTTTCATATTTCTGTTGATCATAATAAAAATCATTGCCTCCAAGAAGACTTTAGAGGCTGATTGATTATTTTTGTGATTTCCTTTCTTCCTGATTCTGATTTTTTTTCAACATACCCTTTTTGAGTTGGCTGTAACTTGTAATAATGCACTGTACTCAGAAGTGTCATCTAGAAAGAAAGTCATACATTTTTGTATTTGGTAGCATTTTGCTGATACCACAATAGTAAAATTTAGCATAGATGTTTATAGGGTGTCCTCATTAGGTGCTTTCTGTCCACAAAATTTAAATTCCAAACAGTTTTAATTTAATAATACACTTTGGCATTGCCCTTGTCCTGTGTAATAATTAAAATAAAACAAGATTTTCTTTAAAAACAGGCAATTATAAGCCAGTTCATTTGAATATATAATCCATGCTTAATAAAATAATTTTATAAAATTGTACTTTTTTCTGTTTTTATCATTTGCCCAGTAGTTTTACTCAGGTTAGTTAGTTTGTTAGTTAATCGTTTCAGTTTTGTTCATTCCATTTCAACTGACATCCTTACCAAGCCAGAAATGAGGCTACAAATTTCATATTACAAGTTTAATAAAATTCTACACCTCAGCTATCAGAAGTAAAGTCAGTTGTGCAATGAAAACTCACTTTCTTGGTAGCCCAACAAATCCGGGTCATATTCCAATGTGTTCAGTTGCTGAAAAACAAAACGAAAAAATTATGCAAATGGTCAATTGTCAGGACTTGTCAGCATTCCTGCACACAGATGTGCAGTATGAAATTAAGAAAGCTCTTTCATACACTGCATATATGTAAGGGTCTCATTTAAATCAGAGCCAGCAGAGCGCTGCTGCTGTTTATTTTTTTTATAGCTAATTTCTTAATCAACGGCAAATCCCACCTTTCAGTACAACTCTATTGTAATTTAGATGGATTGTGCAGCACCAAGTACCCACTATTACTGGGAGAGGAAAAAGTTTATTTATTTTTAATTCAGTTTATTTTCTCCCTTCTGCTTACTTTTTACCTTTAAAGTAACTTTAAAGTGGTGATGTGATGGTCAGCATTGCTGCTTCACAACTCCTGTGCTCAAATTCTAGCCACTGATTGTGTGAAATCTGCCCAATCTGCCCAAGTTTGAATTTTTCATCTGGGAACATCAATTTTTATACTAAGTGACAACTTTAGCTGGATACCACCATGAATGGAGTAAAAAAAAAAATATATAGAGATAATACTAACTTCTTGTTGTTGTATGGACATTCTTGGAGGTGCAGGGAGTAAAGAAAACTTTGAAAATGCTCCACAGCCTTCCCATCTGTCAGGTGTATCTGTGCAGATCTCATTTATGGTGGAATGGGGACTCCGTCTCTTTTTTTCTGATGGGGGGCCAGACAGCTGCAGACACACAGGTGAAGAATAGGAATGGGGCAGTTTGTCTGCCGCAAACCGCATGATGTTGTTTCTCATATCCTGGAAAGAAAAAGGTACAAGTTTAGGGCATTGAGGACTGCTTCTGCCTGGCTTAATGACTGATCAGCAACTTTATTAAAAAATAAGCAGTAAGACTGGACAGAGGAATGGTGATGTCCCTAGAGATGCAGACAGTGGCATGGTGAGATTGTGCCCCTAACTTGCATAGACATACCATTTTTGTAAGTCCTATTACAATCTGTTGTTAATGAATATTACCTTTTTCTAGATAAAACAGTACCCTAACCAGTATTGTATGCAAACCAAATATGCAGGCATTCAAAGGATTTGACTTTAAAAAGCATGTTTTTAACCTTTACAGTCAATTTTTACTACACCTGAAATAATCTCTTAGATTTTACATTAACAAGTTACTTTGAAACAAAGCCATTAGATTCTACAGCATTAAACAGAGACAAGGGACAATCATTCATGTGTACTCATACCAGAGCATTACACAAGAGTGTTTTCAGATGAACAGACACCCCTCTCCCAAATGGGTTATTTATTAAACCCTTCTCTTGGTAAAAAATAAGTTTGGGTCACATCTTCAGTTTATTTTTCATAACTGTCTTTAGAGTTTTACTTGGTGACAAAGAAAATATAAGATTTGCCAGCTGCATATTCTATCGAGGGCTCTTCAAGTCCCTGGAGTTTCATGTAGTGCTGCTGGCTCCCCTTACTATCCTCAGTTGGATTAAGTGAGTTTAACAATGTACTATATGTATGTTCCCAAGGGTTTTGTAATCCCTATCACTTTTTTACAGTCAAAGGTAAAGTTAACAACTGCACATAGACTTACATTTTCCATATTTCTGTTTTGTTGCATTTTTGGACTAGTTTGATTTTTGCACTTTGGGCAAATGTAATGCACACCCTAAATCACATGAGCACTTTGTCCTTTCCCATATGTCTACAGGCAGTTAAGCTTAATTAATTCATGTTTTCTATTGCAATGAACTGCTGAATACCTAATTTTACAAAAATTCATATCAAGTAAATAGAAGTAAATTATCCTTTGTCTTCCTTTTTATGGCTGAAAGATGCTTCTCTGAGGATAAATATAATAATAAATAATGCTTGTGTCACTTTTTGGATATGTTTAAAAGGATGTATTATAATGGATGGCAATTTGTTGCAAAAATTTATGGAAGTGTAAAATCACATTTGATTAAACAGGTTGAGTTACCACATGGTAATTTGACTAAACAGAAGTCAGTCAGTCAGTCATTGTCCAACCCACTGCATCCTAATACAGGGTCACGGGGGTCTGCTGGAGTCAATCCCAGCCAGCACAGGGCGCAAGGCAGGAACAAATCCCGGGCAGGGCGCCAGCCCACACACACACAAATGGGACAATTTAGGATCACCGTTGTACCTAACCTGCATGTCTTTGGGAGGAAACCAGAGCACCCGGAGGAAACCCACGCAGACAACATGCAAACTCCACGCAGGGAGGACCCGGGAAGCGAACCCAGGTCTCCTTACTGTGAGGCAGCAGCACTGCCACTGTGCCACCGTGCCGCCCTAAACAGAAGTGATGCCTGATTTATAAGTGAACATATGACAAATTTGAATAAAGTCAGTCATTTATTTAAATCCCGTTTGTTAAACTGCTGTCGTTGTTAAAGTTTATGTGTAATCGAATTAAGTTCAATGTACTGATAACATAATTCAGCAAACTTTCAAATTACAGAGTGATGGTGGCACAGTATGGGAGCTTATTCCTGCCATTCAAAAAATTAAAAAAAATATTTTTGAAAAGTAATAATCATTGCATTATTTTGCAAAAGAATTGTGTAATTTCACAAAGACGTTGCCTTCTGGGGTCGGTTACAAAAATGTGCACATACATGCTCCAGCCATTTAGTGACAGCTAGCGAAGTAGAAGTGAAGCACATGCATAGCTACAATCAAATGACAAGATCTGAACAAAAGTCTTAAGTATATATTTAATCCTGTTCAGGGTCACAGAAATCCAGTGATACTGCAGTGGCACTGGGTGTAAGGCAAGAAGCAAATGTGGTGGACGGTATGCTGATCCTTTGCACAGCACAATTGCACATTGAAATTGAAAAAAGTGTGTGGCATGCAATCCAGTAGTAGAAACCTATAAAGTGTCCATTTAGTTTTAATCAAGTTATTATCTATTGACATTTTCAGACAGTGTGATCTAGTAGCACTGCGGACAATGCTCATACTTTGAATCTTCAAATGAAGAACTAAACATATTTTTTAAAGGAGAAAAATTACTGACACATTTACGGCATTAAGTGTTAAAACAGGTAATCATACAAAGTTAAGCACTGTCAAGGATGCTGCTCAATCCACAAATACACATGTAAGCCCCAAGCAGATTGTGAACGACAGCTCTGCTATGACTATGCCTATGTTAAAGCTTCTGCACTAAACTTTCTAAACTTTACCCTGACTAAAACTAAATGCATTTCTTGTCACTTGAATGCCCGCTACACAAGTGCTTAATCTCTCTGTCAATAGCTGTCACTAGACAATCAAAGCACACACGTTCACGATGACAATGACAGCAGCAGCAATCTTTGATAACAATATTTTTTGATTGGCGGAAATAAACTTCCAAAGGGTGAGACGACATAAGGGATAGAACTGCGAAGTGTACTGGCGACTATCTCGAAGATATCAAAGACATCACCGAAATCGGTTTTGTTTAACAAGTTATTAAAGAGTTACACTACCCTTGGCCAAGTTGCTTCTCTTGCAATATAGTTGTGCTGCGTTTGCTTGTTATGAAGACGGCTGCAGCTCCTATTTCTATTGAGACTGATAGCGACGCATGCCACTCCATCTTCCGCTGTTACTTGTTGATGATTGGCTGAGAATGCGCGCAAAATTCTGGCGCGAGGGCACACGCGTGGCGCGCACCAACAGCCCGATGTGTTTTTCTAGTTTAAGCTCGGACTGACTGCGAGTCTGATGGCCACGGGTTGGAATCTGACCGGGAGGATCTCAGGTGTGTGCCAGTTTTATATGGCTGTCCAGACTCATTCCTCTTGTTTAGGCACAACACTTAAAAAACAAATACTGTGTAACGACTTCATCTTTCAATGGGAAAATGAAAGGTGCGACTTTAAGCAAAGTTTTCATCAAGCTATCAAACGAATGTCACACGGACTTTACCTCGGTTCAGTTTATTCATAGGGTGGTCTTCTCAAAAGTCAGGAAAATGCGCTTACATTAATTTACAAATAAGTAAAGTAAAAGTACTTTGTGCATACATTATATTTAAAGGTACAGTAATGGGTAATATATGGAACAATGCTCACTAATGGGAGAAGCACCAGATTGTTTTATGTTTTTGATTAATAATTGCCAAGTAATAAATTTGTCTTCATGGTTTCTCTGGATTTTGCACGGAATATGTATGTTTGTATATATATGTTAGTAGAAACGCTTGGGGTTGAGCTTATCACAGAAGAATCATTTAAACCAAATTGTGGTTAAAGCGTGAAGCATTTCAGGCCTACCTTGTCTCTTTGGCAACTGCGACCAGGCTTGTAAGGTGTGCTGTATAGCGGAGACAAGGAATCCGCGATCGATGCGTACGAATCTCTTTCACAAGGAGAATTTCTCAGCTTTGAATGTTCGATATTTATGAAGGATTCTTCACTTGATGACTCCAGTCCGCTGGATTCGCTAAACTGACGGGTTGTCTGCGTTTCGTAGGATGTGGGGCGGCTTGATATATACTGTAGAGAGAAGGAAAGTGCGGTTGTTAATACTTGTCAAAAGTTGCTAAACCTAGAAAGATAGTCTTCTACACTATAAAAATAAAAAAAAATGTTACATTTACGATAAAAAAACTGGCAGCTGGGTTGTCAGAATTTTACCGTAATAAATAAGGTGACAGTATTTTTAGGTCTACGGTGTAACTTTGTAGTAAATAACTGTTTTTTCTTTATAACACATTTCAACAGGAGGGAACGTAACCATAATTAGAAACCCATGCACATGTAAAAATATGCCAATCAATAAACAGAAAGTATTGTCAGGATTAATCAGTAAAGTGACAACAACCAATAGCAAACATGTATTATTTAATTATACACATTGAAAACAATTCAGTGTTTAAGGAAGCTTTCGGCACATTGTCTGGTGGAGAAGTAAAGTTTGCTTTTGTGGTGTCTGCTGTCCGTCAGGTGTGCCAGCTTATCGAATACAGTACAACACATCATAAATCAGCTTCCATAACCTAAACAAACGCTTCAGCACGCAGGGAAAAATAAGTCTGTTAACTTTAAGTTTTTTCCCCTCCTGTTCAAAGGTATGCGGGTCACCAGGAGCAATATGGTAAAAGGTGGCGTTTCCTTATGTAAATATCGTAACTTCGGTGTTACCGAAACAGCACTTTACCTTTTAATATTTTACAGTTGTTTACCTTCGCCATTTAACAGTTTTACACTGTTAAATTAACAACCATTTTTTCAGTGTAACCATAATGTATCAGTAAACGGGATGTAGAATATATTTTGAAGGTAGAAAAATATCGATTTTACAGAACTTGTCTGTAAAAAGTAATGAAATATATTGTTTAAGATACACAGGTCATTTTCAGTAGAACATAAGGTAACTTTCCATTTTTCAGAAAAGATATTTTACTTTCACCATTTACAGTATTTTTACCGTTAAATTTAGAGAGAAGCTAAATTTCTATCCTTAAGAAATGTGATGTAATCTTGAATGTAACCGAGTACAGTATAACTTTAAGAAGTCCTTAGACAGAAGTCCTCCATTTTAACTGTAACTGCCACTTACGCATAGTGGTTCAGTATATCCTGGTGATGCGAGGTCCTCGGGGAACTCAAACAGACTTCTTCCAGACCCACGAGGTGGTTGATATGACCAGCTGTGCGCCTTCTCCGAGACCTTACAGCTGCCCCTAGAATCCAATTCACAGGACTCCATGGAGCGTCTGGGCGACTGCATTAAGAAGAGATCAAAAATTATGTTTGTTAAATGCAACAAGTAAAGGAGACACCTCGAGATGCATATGAGCTATTGGTGTGCATAAGTGAAAAAATACACAAAGGTGTTCAGTTTTAAAAACATGCCTTATGAAGGATTGTGACCCATGACCAGTTTACCCTCAATTAGTCAAGCTGAACAAATCCCTCTCCACTTCGGTTTACATTTTTTGTGAGCAGCCCTCCAGTCTAATTGCCACAATCTACAGCAGAAGACCCTTGGAGATAAGGGGGATCTGATATCCCTGGCATCTGACCAAGCCTACTACCCGTGCCAAATGGATATCTGCCAAAGAATGTAAATATCTTAAGCACTCCTATATCTATGTCTCCCTGCTGGGAGTATTAGAGAAATCTAAACCATTTTCATAAAGCATATCTCTACAAAATGATTAACTGCACATTAAACTACAACTGATATCATAAATTTCATAAGAAATCTCTGACAGCTCATAGAAACAATTATTCACAACAATGACATTAAAATATCTATCTCTGCCATTCAGATTATAGAAGCATTTTGCAAAAGAATACCATTCCTCCAGCTAAAATTATTCTAAAGAATTTTACAAAATTATATTCTGCAATATGCACAAGTTCTTTGGTAAATTATTTTTTTGTGAAAAATCAGTGCAACTAAACCTATAGATTATTATGAATCTTGCAAAAAGTTATATTTTGCAAGTTCTGCAAACAGGTAACTTGTACATGTTTTAGAAAATGAATAACCATAAATATAGAATGAGTACAACAGAGGATCTTGCAAGAATATTGTCTTTTGTGACCACTACACAAGGCTTGGCCTCAAATTCGTCTGTTAATCATCCCATGAAGTTTAGAAAAAAACGTTTTCCTAGGTCAGCAAATAGTTTAGAGAATTCCAATGATGTTCTATGAAAATTTACAAGTATACAAATCAAAAAGCTTTGCTTTTACGTAATAGTATTGATAACATCTAACCCAGCCACAGGGGATGCACAAACCAGTGTGTTTGTTTGTGCCAGTTCCAAGCCCGGATAAATGGGGAGGGTTACGTCAGGAAGGGCATCCGGTATAAAATTTTGCCAAATGAATATGCGGACAACAATTTTGGATAATCCGCTATGGCGAGCCCTAACAGGAGCAGCCGGAAGAAGAAGTATTGATAACATCTGTCTGCCATGAACTTTCACATTTATATTTTATGAATTCTACAAAGACGAAAGATTTTTGTCTGCAAATACAAACAAGTCAACAAACAAAATTGTCCTTTGCCATTCTACACTGAGCCATTTGTTCCAAAATCTCTTTAAACTTGCAAAATTGTTTTTATTCTTTAAACAGTAAACAGAGGCCTTTTCTCAATCATATAAAACTGTCTTACACATTTGTAAGGAAACATCTTTGAATTTTACCAAACAATTGTATTTTTTCAAGAATGGCAAACACCAATATTCTGTTCATTTCAGAAACAATTAGGCTTTAAATACTGTTATAAATCACTTTCTATAAGTTGTACAAGAATTGTCAAGAATTTTAGAATTGCCTTTTCTTTGTAAATTCTACAAAAGTGGTCTGCTGCATGTTGCTGTAAATTGTTAAAAATAATCTTTTGCAAGGCTTAAAAAGATGTATTATTATATAATATGTAATAATTACTTAAATTATGAAGTTCAGTAAACATTTATGCAAATCTTACAATTATTTAAAAAAAAATCTACAAAATATATTTTAAATCCTGAAAAAAAAACTGTACCAACAGTATGATGAATTGTAAAAATTGCAGGACCAATGTATATATTTTGTAAATTGTACCACAATGTGTATGCTGAGAACTAAGCATCAATGTAAATATTGAAAATTATTTGTGAGTGTTACAAACATTTATTTCTGAGGATTTCAGAAACAAATAGTCTTTGCAAGTTTGGCAATCTCTTACCTTTTGTGAATACTACAAAACATTGTCAGATGCAAATTAACATAAAAATTATTTCATCAATCTTATAAAAATAGTCTTGTGTACACTTTACAAAGGTTTTGTAAATGCTACTATCAGTTCCTGCAATTTCTATAATGAAAAACATATGGTATTAAGTTGCTGAAAAAGCATATTGTTAATCTTATAAAAATTATCTTTCATAATTTACCAACAACCAAATTCTGGAGATTTTTAAAAAAATGTGACTTTTTTTGTAAATGTTATAAGAAAGTTCTGCTTCAAATCCACCTAAAATTTTCTTATAAATATTTTTTGTAAATCATTTAGAAAATTATTGTATGAAACCCACTTTGTTACTAAACAAGTAACTTAGTAAGCCCTACAAAATACTAACTTTGCAAATTTTTTTAATAATTTCTCTTGTGAAAAATTGACTGCATCAAACCACCCAGAATGACATTTTCTAAATCTTTCAAGAATGTATATCCTGAAAAAACAACTCCCTCATTAACTAAATTGTTTTAAAAATATATTTTGTTCATTCTGTAAACTATAAACATGCACATTTGTCATTTGTACCAGCCTTGCTTCTGATTATTGCGTTGATTGGCTACCTTGCTCTGGATAAGCGGGTATACAAAATGGATGAATAGATAGACAGCAATGTCAATAATTAACAGTTAAACACAATTTCATAACTGATTCTTTTGAACTTGCTTCACCTAAAAAAGTCATTTGAAGCTTGGGTGCAAATATAAAAGGGGTTTCACCTTTTCATGAAGGTATATTTTACATTTTTGCCAGCCCCTAGTTCTACTCTTTAGTGTTCTTGAACTCTTTTAGAGCCTTGTGCTCTTCAATCTTGAGATAATTCAGAGTGACATGTAAACCACTCCATCAGCAAAGAGGTTTAAATTACATGATAAGAGAGTCTGTTTTCTTTCATCTTTGTAAAATTCCTTTCCTACTGATCATTTTAGAAACTTTTCTTTTGATTCTGTTCACCACACCTTCATTCCATTTCCAGCACATCCTCATAACACTGATTCTTGACATTTGGTATTGCTGTAATTATTCAATACTTCCTTTTTAACTGTAGTTTAAAAACTGCATATTTGTAGCTAGAATTAAAAAAACCTGTCAGCTCATTTCATTCCCTTTTGTTTGATTTCATAACTATGAAGGCAGTAATGTGGGTAATGTGTGGCACCTGTTTGTCTACAAATTCCTCACCTCAATTTTAGTGGGTGTGTAGATTGGGTCATAGACATGGCCTTGAGGTCCTTCAATGGCAACATCTAAAGTCCCGAGATGGTGCAGCCAGTCCTGATAGTCACATTCATCCATACATGACACGATTATAGGATTAATCAACTTTCCTGAGGAATCAAAAACATTGTTCATACCATCAGATATCAACAGTGACATTACCAACAAGGGACATGTATCTTAAAGATTTTCTTGGCTATGCTTGAAGAGCTTTGCATTGACCTTTGCTTTATTTTATTTATAATTTTGAAGTCTGGTTGAAACTAAACAAAACATAAAGAAAGTGCACCCACTTTGGCATCCCAGATAAAAGTATATTTCTAATATCATCCTCTATTGCACACAGCAGTCTCCTGTATTTTAGAATTTTACATGAATGGCACTGTTCTCTCTCCTTTATTGATATGAATACCTGTCCGCACACAAGTAGTAGTGTCTTAGTATCTTACCTTCAATCATGAAACTGTTGGGGTTATCATCATTACAGTGTGTTGTTATTGTGATTGCATTGAGAGGAAGCTTTCCCTGCAATAAAAGAAAACAGAAATTATT
Source organism: Erpetoichthys calabaricus (assembly GCF_900747795.2). Classification (NCBI taxonomy): domain Eukaryota; kingdom Metazoa; phylum Chordata; class Cladistia; order Polypteriformes; family Polypteridae; genus Erpetoichthys; species Erpetoichthys calabaricus. The sequence goes on from NC_041401.2 coordinate 176,129,814, forward strand.
GGCAGTACTGATAAACTTGAGTTCACGTTTTTCATTCCATGTAAGCTGTGTCATTTGCTCGAGTGTCGTCTACACAAACACACATTCAATGGAGGGCCATGTAAATTACAACAAACTAAATCTGTTTTATTATGTCTAGAAGTTTAGGAATGACTGTTAAAAGATACATCTTTTTTTCTACAACTTAAACATCTTACTACCTACTGTGTGTGCTGCTTATTAACTAGTTACCACAACCATCAATAAGTTTCTCATACATAAAAAACTATGCTGTTCACCAGTATAACTCCATCAGTCTGTCCACATAATCCATCTTTAAGGTTGTATAAAGCCAGAGCCTGTTCCATTAGCTTTGCACACTGAAACACAAACCCAACACTGAGTATATTCAGACTAGTTAAACTTACATGCATATTTTTGGAGTCTGGGAGGGAAAACTAACATAATCCACACAGAAAGTTACAGAGCCAAGATTTAAATCTAATCTCCTCACTGTGCTAAGCATTAGCACAAGTCATGTTCCCTAAATACCTTAGAATATGTAGGCATTCAATATCTAACTATCGATGAAGGAGTTGGTATAAAAATTAATTTTGGCTTTCCGGGTCCCAGCTACAACAATACTCACACTGTCCCCTAGTCAAAAAACAACCAGAATGAATTACATTCTGTCATATACATTACCTTATAGAACAGGCAATTGTCTTCATCTGATAACATAATCAGGGTCGCAGGATACAGAACCAAGAGTCTGTTGTGAAGGTCCTATGGAGATGAACAGGAGGTCATTTACTATTTTGTTTTTTGTCACACATACCAGTTCATCAGTTTCTGTGAGGTACAAATTAAAACAGGTTTGGTAGCTCTTCGTGGGAAAGAAAGTTGTCTTTAGGGATTTCCCTCTTGGGTGAGGGTGTGAATGGAACCTGTTACACCGGTTAAGTGGCACCTGCTCGGGCAAGTTAAGAAAAGTTGTTTTTTTAAGCAAAGTTAGTGTTTCTCAACGAATTTTTCATGTATAGTGGGTTAAGTTCTGTAGTGCTGCAAGATGAGAGTAATATCCCTTGCAAAAGCTGGTGGAAAATGCATATTAAGGTATATTATAAAGACAAATGATAATTTCAAAACCTTTTGTGTTCTTCATTAAACTTATGGTAAAAATGTAAAAAGGAAGAAAAAAATGTAGTTTGTGACAAGAAGTCATCAGTTTAAATTCAGGGTAGAATAAACAGCAAAATTACAGTGCCAGCCATGTACAGTATTAGACAGTTTAATTTAGCTTAGTTGTTGTATTGCTTTGCTATATTTCACAAAAGCAACAGATTTTTTTTTATTTAGCATCAGTAAGGAAGCAATTATATAATTATGACAGCAACTAAGATGCTTTTTGTTTATTGATTTGTTGACTGATTATTTTGATTAACTGATCCAGCGGGGGCTTAAAAATACCTAATTTGTCCAAAAGTGCTAGCATTTTATCCAGAAAATAAAAGTAGTATTTCTTCACAATGCTTTCCTTCATAACAATTGTAGGAGTACTCTCTGAAACTGTATAGCACCAAGTCTTATTAATAACTGTAAAGTCTATGTTAACACCTTCACCCTACACCTAACCTAACCCTAACACTGTTGACATCAATGCGGTAGAAGACTGAAATCATAATTAAGCAGTGAAACTGTTCCCTGGGGTATATTGCTTTATTTTTTCCACTAGCTGACAGCTAAGAACGTTAGAAGAACTGAGTCACCCGCACAATTGTCAAAAAAAATACTCTTCAAAAAAGTTTTGGATATTGTTGAAGACTAGGATTCAGATTGTGATTTTGAACTGCCATAAGACACAATAGAAAATGACGTGGAAAGTTCTTTCACATTATCTTTATGTGTAAATTAGTGAGAAATCACCATCAGTCCGATCTCGTTTCATTTCAGGTGTCCACAGTGGTGCTCCCTGTACTGACTGAGCTCTTTTTTTAAAATCGTTCAAGACACAGATTTCCTAAAAGATATGAGGTGGATATGATTTCACACTTTTTTGGCTCTTGACCCTCAAACCCTGCTTACATCCTGTGTGTCCACCATAGCTTAGAAAGTAATTAATGTTGCTCTTGGTCAATGAAGTGATGTCCATAATACATGACAAGGCGACAATTTTCATCACAGATTACCACTGATGACATTGAATAGTTGTTGCATCCCTACATATAATGCTTTACCAATCATATACATATTAATGATGGCATAATTTAGAATAGCTGTTACAAATCAATTATGTAAAAAAATGTAAAGATAAGCTGTTTGTGGGGGCGGCACGTTGGCGCAGTGGTAGCGCTGCTGCCTCGCAGTAAGGAGACCTGGGTTCGCTTCCCGGGTCCTCCCTGCGTGGAGTTTGCATGTTCTCCCCATGTCTGCGTGGGTTTCCTCCGGGCACTCCTCCCACAGTCCAAAAACATGCAGGTTAGGTCGATTGGCGATTCTAAATTGGCCCTAGTGTGTGCTTGGTGTGTGGGTGTTTGTGTGTGTGTCCTGCGGTGGGTTGGCGCCCTGCCCGGGATTGGTTCCCTGCCTTGCGCCCTGTGTTGGCTGGGATTGGCTCCAGCAGACCCCCGTGACCCTGTGTTAGGATTCAGCAGGTTGGAAAATGGATGGATGGAAGCTGTTTGTTAATAATCTATACAATCAAGACCAGCTTTCAGAAACAGAGAAATATATTTTTTGTTGGTGGTATGTCAATTTGACTGGGTTGTCCCTTTTATTGCTCACAGTCCTTAGAATACTGTGGCGAGAATGTGTTTCAAATGGATTAAAAATGACCTGTTACTGTGCCCAACAACATATTGTAACTCACAGGCCCCTTTGATTTCTTCTAGGACTTTATGATCTTTTAAGTGTTAACAATGACTCCTTTATATGGCACTAGTGGACCCTTGCTGAAGAAGAGTACTTGTATGCTTTGTTTGGATTCAGCATGCAATGTTGTACTTTTCCGGGTGACTTCAAACTTTGGGTGCTGCTGCCCAGCAATGAGAGATCCAACTAGTCTGTGTATTTGACATAGTAATTTAAATGCCTATATACTGTTAAAAGAGCTGAACAAAATATTGATTGACTATTTTATTTAAATCTCTTTAGACACCAGTTTACTCACTTGGCATGGTAAATGCTGCACTTTGACCTTGGAAACAAAGGCAACTTGACCCAGTGATTCCCTCTGTGAGCCTTCCCATTCATAAATAGGCTCATTATTTACTGAATTACGCAGCTCCTCTTTCTCTTGGCCATTGTCTCTTTTGCTCTGAAAGAAAAAAAGTAAAATTTTTTTTAGCTTTGATTTGAGGGGGGCACACTCCTTCTGCTTATGTAACCTTTTATCTCATATCAGCTTCAGGTGTTTTGTGCCCATGTTTCAAATACTCTGCAGGCTATAAATGGAGAAACAGATTAGCAACTCTGGCCTTCCTTTTGATATTGCTCATTATATAAGATATTAATTAAAAAAGAGAGTAATCTGAAAATTAAAGTGGATTTCTTTGTTCTGTGCTGTTTGATTTTGCCTTCTTGAAATCAGACATCTGAAATTTGATTGAAATAATCTTCCTAAATGCTTTTTATAATACATTGTGATAATTATAACTATATAGCTATATAGGGACAATACTGTATAAAATTATGATTTTTTAATATGATTACATTTAATACATTATGCTGAGATACATATACCAAATTATGCATTATTGCATGTAATACTTCATATTTAACAATTTAACATTTATACATTTACTGTATATTTAATTTTATCTCAAACTACAAGGTCTCTGTTTTTACTTGCTGCCAACTAAGTTTTTCTCTTTTTGACATTTATAAGTCTGAAATTAAAAAAAAAAGTCCAATTTCTTTAAAAAACATTGTTATTAAAGCCTCTTATTTGAAAATATTGACAAGCAGGAGAAGAAGTAGGAGGACAACTAGTTTTGTATCCGACTTCTTTATATCTTGGGATATGCCCAATGCCATTCAACAGCTGTTTGACATCATATGTGATCAAATAGCAGCTGCAGTGGATGTAAGGCATGATTCACACTGGCATAATGATGGTGGTTTACATTTTATAGCCAAAGGAAAAGACTGAGCAGGAAATGTGGCTTTCTGGTTAAAGCAATAAAGTGTAAGCTAAAATGATTCCAGATCAGCCCTTACCTTTGAATCATTGTATGACCTTCACCTTGATACTTAACCTGCCAGCCTCTTGCTTGTAAAAATACATATTTGAAAACAACTGAATTACCCACTCATGATTTGTAAATGCATAAGAAAGGGCAGAGCAGACACCTTTTTCTTAGGAGACTGTGTTACTTTAATTTGGGTAGTGACATTTTTCACATTTTCTAGAACCCTGTGATGGCCAGAGTGATTTTCTACTCTGTGGTGTGCTGGGCTGGTAACATCAGTTCAAGAGAGGCTCACTGAACCAACAAGCTAATTAAAATGGCAGGCACAGTTATGGAATGCCCTCTGGACCCCCTAGACGTAGTAGCAAAAGAGAGAATGAAAACAAAACTATATCCTTTCTCTAACACACCAACATTGAGGACTTCCAGCCAACGAGTCACTCAGAAAAAGCATAGCAGGAAATGCCATTGGGCCTCCCTGTATACCAACAGCAATAAACCTGCACAATGCCTCATTGTGATTATGATTGCCAACCCAGAAGTTTTTCTTTCTTTTTAAATTTTCTTTCCTTTCTGTCATTATAGTGTGTGTTCAGACCATAGTGTGTATATATACAGTATATATATATCTGGTTTTCTGTGATCTATTTATTTATTTATCTATCTAGAAAAAAGGCACATTTCCTCCATTGACAAGTAAACATCTATCTATCTATCTATCTATCTATCTATCTATCTATCTATCTATCTATCTATCTATCTATCTATCTATCTATCTATCTATCTATCTATCTATCTATCTATTTATAATAATAATAATAATTCTTTGCATTTATATAGCGCTTTCCTCACTACTCAAAGCGCTCAGCAATTGCAGGTTAAGGGCCTTGATCAAGGGCCCAAAAGAGCAGAGTCCCTATTGGCATTTACGGGATTCGAACCGGCAATCTTCCGATCGATCGATCTATCTATCTATCTCTGGGTAGACGCAAAGTTACTAAATAAATAAGTTAATTCTTAAAGAATTTCTAAATCTCTAAGAAACATACATGTTCATTTTGGGTGTTGTAGATTATTTTTAAAAGTATTCTGACAGAGTATCATGCTATTGCTTCAGAGCTTTTCCATGGAGAGTTTACAGTGTCGAGACATATGGAGACAGCTAGATTTAGGAGCAATTCATCGGGATGGTGCTCAAGCTAGGGACAACATTCAGCTGATTCGGAGAACAGGAGAACCAGTGGTTCACAAAATGTAGCTTAACATTTTACAGAAGAAGCCATGTGATTCTTGCAGGCAGTATGAAGACTCACATTATAAGCATTGTGGTTCTGGGACCAGTTCTCTCAGTTTATTGCAATTGTGTATGAGACAGAGTATATAAGGGCCACTTGCCTCTTTAAATAAAAGAAGTGGTTAAGGTTTTTTATGTATGCTGTAGTGCCAAGTCACTTAGATACGCAAAAAACACAGAGCTCTGTCTTCAACACAAGCCATTTGAGACTGGAGCAGCTGGCCACACAGGAGATGTGGGGGGGTTGTTGGGTGACTAGATTATTAAGAGTTGATCAAGGAAGAAAAACTGCAATGTGGTTTTTAGGCAAGTGAGTGAGCTTACCAGCATGAAAAGACCGAAAACCATTTCAGGTAGACATACCAAGGCATTAAATCTTTGATTTTTTTTTATTTTCCTATGCCTTGTATAAAATGACCACTCTAAGTGAGCTTAAGTAACTTACTTAAAACTAAGAAATACAGTATATAGTTATCATGAACTGAATGTTCTCATTTTGGGAAGGTGATCCATTTCTTCAAAAACAACACTTTGATATTTGTATTTTTTAATTAAAAAAATCGTGAAATATACATAATAATCTGGCAGCCTCCAAGAAGTTTTTCCTGCCTTTGCTCTCAAATCTGGTAGGAAGTGAGTGGATGGATCAAAGGATGAATGGGTTGGAGAAGTTGTTTAAGTGAACAAGTTTTTATTATTATTATTGTTATTATTATTATGAGAGATGTATCTTTTTCCTGCACTCATTTCCTGTTGAAAAAGATTTCAGCTATTATTTACATCCATTTTCTGAATCTGCTAAAGCTAGACTCTATCCGAACAACATTATGCACAATATAGGAATCGTCCTTGGATGTAACCTATCACATTATGTACTTATGTACATTACTTATACAAGAGTTTAAAGTTGCCCAATTAACCTAATGCTCACATCCATTTTCTAATTTGCTTACCTTAATTTAGGGTCGCTGGAGACTATCGTGGCAGCATTTAGTGCAAGGCAGGAATCAACACTGGGAAGAGCACATTCCCATCTGCAGTGCACACACACACACACACACACACACACACACACTCATACTGGCCTAATCTAGAGCTTTTAATTAACTTAATATATTTGGGATGTGTAAGCAAACCAAATTAACTGAAGAAAAATCCACATATTCACAGAAAATTCACAGACATTCAAAGCCAAACGTGACTCAGGAGCTGTTAGGAAAAAGTGCTATCTATCTATCTATCTATCTATCTATCTATCTATCTATCTATCTATCTATCTATCGACTTTTGTTGAATTGCGCATGCAGAGTAGAAGGGGTGTACTGTAATAATAATAATAATCTAACACTTGAACTTATATTTTAGTTTCTAACCGGATGTTTGGATTTGCTGATGAGAGGTTGCTGAGTTCAGATGAGACATCTAGGTTTCTCATGTCTGACTGTGCTTATCACGTGACAGGCCACTCCTTCTTGCTGGCCTCATTACAGGATATACACCTAATTCCATGTAAAGATCAAAGGCCTGCTTTTTGTTTTTCCCACGTTTCATTCTGCCAGCATAGCAGATCCCACGCTGTTGATAAATCAACTAATATACCTTAATCCTCGCATATGTTTTGGCTTCTGATGAAGTAACAGTTCCACCATTTAACTCAACTTGTTCCTTCAAGTGCCCAAGCCAGATCTCTAGTTGTTCTTCGCTGGAGCAGTATATGATAATATGATTCAAACATGAGCCTGAAAGGAAAGAGGAAAAGAAAGCAATTGATGCAAGACCTTTCATACATGTAATTTTAATTTGAAAGGGTAATAGAGTATTATTAACCAAGTCAACGTTTTGAGTATACGTTTTGATACTCAGCAGTCGCATATCTCTTTCCCAGTGTTCCTGACTGGCAACTTCATCGACTAACAAGTTTGTTTGTGCATATTGGTTAAACTTAAAGTTACAATGGAAGAGTTTCAAGCAGGTCTCTATCATTTAAAATAAGAATGTGCCATGAAGACATTGGAAATTTAAAGTCATAAAATCGCCATAACTGTTTCTGGCAAATTCCACTGCTTAATTATTGTTTAAAATTCCTTAGTAAGTATATTTATAGATCCAGTGTTTTGGATTAGTTAACATAAGGTCTGAGAACTAGCATACCTGTAGTATGTTATAAGGAACAACTGAGTCTATAAAGATAAGCTATAAACAGAAGATGAGTGAAAGACAGCCTGAACATCTACCATAGGAAAAGAACCTGGGGCTTCATGTTCGTACTATTCTAACTTCATTGAAGTAAATCTATTCAAAGAAAATTAGACAGCATGATCTAGTAAATGCAATAATGGATGATGGGTTCCATCCCAAACTATTTGTCACTGCAGAAAAGTTCTACATAAAATAAAGTTAAATAGGAAGTACAGTTCAGTAGATAAGATGTTATATTATAGATATGGTTTGCTGGTTCAACTTAAAGTTCAAGAAGGCTATTATCACTATGGAAAACCAGCATATAAAATAAAGCATAACATGCAGTGTGGCCAAGTTGTTGAACTTTTGTGATTTTCTTCAGCCCTGCAAAAGTGTTGTATACTATGCTTGCTAATGTAATTAATGCCTAGTAATGCTTGTAAAAATGTCACATATAAAATAATATTGAACAGGCAGTATTAGCTAGTTAACTGAACCAGTAACTGTTACTCTAGAAATGCAATATACAAAATAAAGATGAACATGCAATGTGGCCCTGAACTGCTCATGTATCTTTCTTGTATTCCTCTTGTAAAAACAAAGAAACAACACTGTAGTATACATTTGTGTTAGTATATTTCTTTGCATAAGACTTTCGCTAAATACAAAAATACATCTACATTCTAAAGGAAATTCAGGCAGCATAGCTGAGCAATTACTTATTTCTGACAAGAACTGTTAAATTCAAGCCTATAGAAGGTCTGCTTGATTTAAGCAACATACTAGTCAGCCCAGCTCTTGAGTACACAGTGCATTTATGGTCACTACACTATAAAAACAAGGAATGTGCTGGATATCGCGATTTCCCATATTCCATCACACTCTGAGATTGGAACCTACTGTATCTTGTCTTAAGCAAAGAATTGGTTAATTGTGTTATTGGTTTACCAAAAACCTGACAGACCAAACATCCTTCTCTCATTTCTTACTGTTTTTATAGTCTTGTGGGTATATTGGGATTTATCAGCTTTATTCAACATGATACAAAGTAGGACATGAACAGCAAAATTACAAGTGCAATAAAACTTTGGTAGCAGGATGGTACAAAAAGAAAGAAAAATAAATTTATCATTTTTATAGCACATTCGACAGTGAGCAGACAACTTTGTAATGTGAATCTTTAGGGTGGTACCAGAAAGAAAGAATGAATGAATAACAAGTTCTGGGGTATGTTTCTTAGCTGAAGAGTCGGCATGGAGTGCACAATTGTACACAAAACAGTGCATATCACGCAAGGCCACATTTGCATACTAGTCCTGGTAATTTGAAATCCCTTTTAGAGATAAAGACTTGCAAGCATTATGTGGATCTAGCAACAAACCCATATGCTTCTAAGGAATGTAGCATATCCTGAAGGAAATGATGACGGGGCAGGCACCCATGATAACCTTTTCACCTCGGAGTGAAGCATAGAGAGCACCTGTTGTGAAACAAGGGATTCAGTGTTCAAAGCCCAGGCTGTTCAATGAATTCCCAGGAGCTGCAGCTAGGTCTGGAGGCTATTTAAGGTTGCTGTTGCTAGTGGGTGGATTAAATTGCTCCACACAGCTTACATGTTAATGCTGAGGTGGGGTTAGATCTATAAATGTCCTCAGTGAGATTGTACCTTGAGTTTAGTAACAGAATTCACAGCTGAGCTCAGTCCTTTGGAAGCCTTACCAAAACACACTAAGTGAATGCATACATTTGTCACTGACTATGGAAATTTATCAATCATATTGATTTTATTTAGCGGATGTTTTTATGAAAAAATTGAAGTGGCAGCTGGGTTTCATACAGTTTTGTACTTTATCCACTAATCCACATACAATAAATAGCTCTGTGACTATTTTTCTTTTTGGGAGTACTAACAGATACAATCCAATTTATTTTTGTATAGGCTCAAATCACACAAGGAGTGCCACAATTTGCTTTAACAGGTGAAAACTGGATGAATTTGATCCTAAACAGATTCATGTGGTGAAGACACATTTTATTTTATACAATCCGTTCTCAGGGCAAATATCCTCCTAAGAAAGTTTTCAAGCATGTGAAAATTATTTCTGCCTTATGAACATTGGCATACAGTTGAAGTCATTTGCTCAGGGTCAAACTGTGAGGCAGTCAAGGGGACTGTTCACAGTTCAGTGTCTTAACAGCTATACAACTTTTTTAAACTGCCTTACCTTTGTGTGTTCTCCTTTCCCACTACCCTAACCATAACCATACTTAAACATATTTGGCAGACACCTGTACGTATATGTCTTGATTACAGAACAGATAAAAAAATCATTCATATTGTCAATTTCCAACCAAATCAATTTTTATACAGAAAGTTATACTATAAGCCTACAAGTAAACACGTGTCATCACTTTGTTTCCACAACACCCCTTCCGTAGAAGGTGGAGATCTGGGTGTCCTTTGTTTTTATTTTTCACTTTGACCCTTGAAACCATAAAGCAAAAGGGGATGATTTCATCCACTCCATGAGGTTTTTTTGGAAGTGCAGCTGTCTGCACCAAACCTCAATTGAGCTGAAATGATGAAGAACAGTAGAGTAATAGGTGAGTCTTGAGCTTCCTTTTTGATTATATATGTTTTGTTTTGTATTTCCTAGCTTTTTTCTTTTGCAAACTTTTAAACACTGAAGAACCTTAAAAATTGATCGAAGATAAAACGGCTGTGCTTTCTTCTCTATTCCTGTCTTGAAGGGTAAGAGTCATACTGTGTTTTGTGTAGGTTCACAAAATCCCAAGAATCCTGCTACATCCATTCATGCTTAACTTTTTATTGTTCATTGAAATGACAGTCAGCATTTCAGTTGCCCAAGTCATCCAAGCTCTTACTCTTTCAGCATAATTAAACTCCACTAATAATAAGATCTGTGTGTGTGTTTGTGTGTGTGTGTGTGTGCGTGTGTGTGCGTGTGTGTGTGTGTCTGTCTGGTTCCTCTAAGCAAAGTGATTGGTCAGTTTGATTTGGTGACACAATCAGAAGAGCAAATGCAAATATTAGACACATGAGGAAAAGTAACATAGGAGGCACGCTGAGAATTGCGTTCAAAGACAGGAAGTATTAAAGTGGAAGAGGGAAAGCAGGGTGTCTTGAAATAACAGAGCCTTAGAATCACGCATTACAGGAATGCACTCAAGAGGGTGGGTGTCGTTCATGAGGTACACGCAGGTTTAGAGATACCAAATATTTTAAAATTTATTCTGTTACCTTTCTTCGACAGATAACATGGCTAGTTATTGATACAGAACTAACAAAAAAATCTGTTTTTTTTTAGTTGGGGGAGAGTCATGAGACAGCAATGAAAGGCATTACACCATAGTACCAACGTTTACTATATTAGCCATCTATTCACCTTCTGTATTTCAGGTTCACAGGGTAACAGGAAGCAATGGGCTTAAGGTAGGAACCAACCCTGGACTGGCATCTAGTCTGAGGCACTGCACACTCACACTAATGCCCATTCTGTTTGTATTTACAGTCACCAGTGCACTTAACCTGTACACCTCTGGAATATCAGAGCAATCTAGAAGAAACACACATGGACATGGAGATTGCAGAACCTGGTCCCTAAGATTTCAGAAGCAGCACTAAACATATATCTCTGGGCCACCCCAGAGAAAACATTATATTATATTATATTATATTATATTATATTATATTATATTATATTATATTATATTATATTATATTATATTATAATCAGCTTCAGATACTGGGTTAGAATCCCCCAATCTTAGTCCACATGGAGATCACACATTTTTCTTCAGTTACTCCAGTTTTCCTCCCACATGTCATAGATAAGATGTTTACATTGATTGGCAACATTAAATTGGTCTAAAATAAGTGTGCTCTTTGATGGACTAATACCCACAGCTGGCTCCTGCCTTGAACCTGGCATTGCTTGGTTAGGAGTATGCTTCCTCGTGCCAGTAAACTGGGCAAGTGAGTTGAGAAGACAAACAGATGAATGTGTTTTAATAAATGTTCATTTCTCTTGATCCATATTTTCACCACAATGATTTTTTTTATTTTGTTCTACCTCAGTAACCACAAAAGTTATTATATACAGTATATTAGTTTTGGGTTTCATTAGTTCTGTGTACTTTTTTATTTTTTACAAATTGTACAGAGCTCTAAGTCAACTAACTGTGAAAGATGGTATACTGGAATTGTTTTCTTAATAATGTTTCCTCACCTGTTATCTTGAAGGCATGTTTCCCAGGTTCACTTCCACGAAGGTTGCAGACATTCAGCTCCTTTAAGGGTAATGTTCCCTAATTACCAAGGAGACAAAAAAAGCATTGTAATATCATACAAAATAGTGACATCACCATTTGTGACACTGCGTTAACACCAAAAGATTGCAATCATGGAACAGACCCAGTGAGACCTGGTTAAAACTGGAAGGAAAATCTCTCAAAGAATGATTCCAGGTGGATTGAGCACATCATCACGCCAATAATTGAAACATAAAGCAAGATGCTGGAGTCTTCCCAATGTGATGATAGGAAATGATGATTAATTGGACAGGTTAGATACTTCGATACTTTGTAAGAGTGAGTCACTAACACAGACAACCCGATTCCTTATGCCAGTCTCTTATTAAGTTTTGAGTCAGGTCCCTAAAGGCTTGCACCAAAATTTTGATAAATTATGTTTTTGATGATTTTCCAGAATTTACAAGGAACCTAAAAAAGAAGTTTTATTTAAATGTGTCTCACCTGATATGTCAGTCCTGTGGTGTTGTTAGACAGGAAGTGAAGGTGGGTCTGAAACAGATCCAGATAACAGTCGTGTACCTCCTGTGCTCATGTTAGAAAAGAAAGCAAGTATTAATAAAAAATCTTTATAAACACGTATTCGTAGCTCATTTAAGAGTGGAATATGATTATGTGTCTGGTTTTCTTGAGCAAAGGGTTAAAAATTTCATTTCAGTTGTCTGACGTGATGTGACTTACCAACACTAGCAGATATTTACTTTGCAGTATCATCAATATAAAGGTGTTCTGACTACTTTTTCACCCGTCCCAACCCACACACTCACAGAATGTGATCTAACTCAAAAGAAAGGCTATTATATAGAAAGCATAATGAGAAGATACTGAAACCACATTCCTCTAAGCTTCCTTGAAGTGTGGCCTAGTGACTGAAGAATTAGACTGTAAGATGTGGGGTTTCCAGTTCAATCTGTATTACTGACTCACTGTGTAAACCTAAGCATATCCCACTTAGCATGCCAGTGCATGCATTACAGGAATATGAAAACAACGGCCTATAGCTGTAATATGTCCTAGTTTGGTGTTCTCATTAGACACTTTAATGAAGGAAGCAGTTAAGACAGTTTTTTTGAGTTATGGAGGCAAATGCTTTACACATACATACTTTTTTCTCTGGCTCTGTGTATTTGCAGGTAGTTATGTTTTATTGATACCCATGTATAATGGGGAATCATGGTCCTGTATTTCAAAAAAGAATGTTATGGCTAAATAAGAGCTGGTACCACCGAGCTTGGGTGAAATGTAGCAATCAATATGATGAAGTCATCATACTGCATAACTATATTTGTTTTAGAGTTGATAAGCAACCAAGCCTGCATGAGTGGTAAGGTGCCAACCACTGCACCACCAAAATAATCAAACACAACATAACTTATGTTTGAAATCAGACAGAAATGAAGAACAGGAAAAAAACATTCAAGAAAAAAAATGTTGGGGCAAAATCTATTGCATTGTATTGCTACTGGCCACTAAAAATGCATTTAAACAGTGAAGCTACTGTGTCCAGCTCTTGTTCAAAAAGCAGACACCACTTGTTTTTAAGATTAGGCACCCTTACAATATTTTAAGCTTAGCCACCTACTCTAAATTTTTAAGATTAGGGACCCTGGTGTACCTGGTCTTACCCCCACGAACCTTAGGTTCAGGGTTTGTAGTAGGGGTAGGCCAGTCTAAAACAAACAATAAGAAAGAGATGGCATCCGCTTTTTGAGCAAGACCTCTGTGTCCAGCTTTAAGCTGACTCTCACTCTAAAAATCACTGTACAAAATAACCATCTCTTGATTTTTATATATCAGCCAGTGTGGTTCATTTTACAAAGCACCTACATGAGGGATAATTATAGAAGCATTTCTTTTACTTTTCTTTTAAGCAAAAAATTCAGTAGCTGTCATTTTTCCCTGAATGCTATCATAATTGTAGTTTGTTCTTTTAGTTAAACTATTTGTTCTGACAGAGGTAATGTCTAGGAGTGTGCTTGCCTTTATAGCACTTTCAAGTGTGTGGTTTTAAACTAATTACTCAAAAGTGAATGCATGTATGTTGCGTTTGCTTAAGTGTGATTCAATAGAACACAACCAGACATATGATTAAATTCAATGGTTCATACTTGTTTGGTGAAACAACTGGTAAATTCAATTGAAATTTGTTTTCTTTGCATTCATATTACATTAATTACTACAGTCTTTTGCAAATTAGGTCCTGACAGTTTAATTCTTTTCATATTTACTTTAAATTTGTTAACAGGAGCATTAAGCTATTTCTGAAAGGTAGAACAAAAACAACTTTCTTTGTTTTGTTTCTGTGATGGCATAGTAAAGATGCCATTCTATTTGGAAGTCTTTTGATATGCTAGTGCATAAAAGAAGGCATTTCCAGGTAGGGAGGTTTAGAGGGGATTGTTATCATGGTAAAAGTCTTTTGTCATTCATGTTCTGTAATGTCTTGTACAAGAAGCCAGCATGTTGCAGCGCAGACTTCTATGCTCTCTTCCACATGAATCATGAGCCAATTCAGCATATTCTTGCGAAAGCTGGTTGTTTAGTTACTTGCAAAGAATAACATTTTGTTCTTTTGTGCCGTCTTTCTAATAACAGAGCATTTTGCCATACTGATTGCATCGTTAAAATTAATTATTAATTATTTTAGTAAATTTAATGTGACTTATGGTACAAGCATCAGCCTTTCATGAAATGAAATAGAAAACATTGGATAATAAGTTCTACAAGATGTCACAGTGGTTAGTATTGTTGCTTCCCAATTCCTGGGTTCAAATCCTATGCCTGCTTGTTGACAGTTATGGAGTTTGTACATATTCCCTGTATCTATATGGGGATTTCCTCCAGATTCTCTGCTTTTTTGTCCCACCATCCCCTTATATGTTAGGTTAGGTTAATTGGCAAATCCAAATTGGCCTCTGTGAATTTGTGTGTGTATGAATTGGCTCTGTTGCTCTGTCCAGGAGTGGTACCCACTCTGAGAAAAAGTATAAGAAACTTCTTTTTTAAGAAACTGCTACAGAGATAGTCTCCCAACCCTTGCAAACCTGAATTGGATTAAACGGGCTTTAGAAAGCAATGTTATAAAACAAATTCTGAAATAGTGATTTACATCTTCCTGTGACTCTGTCCTAGATAAAGCCTATTTAGGAAATGATTTGAGGGATAATTAAATCTACTCATCCATTCATTTACTGAACCAGTTTTAACTTTAAAGTCTGTGGGGTGCAGAGCTTTTCTAGACAGTACTGTACATAAAGAAGGAATGAGCCCTGGTCTGGGCACAATTTCATTGCAAGACATACTCACAAAAACCCACACAAAGCCAATTCAAAGTTTCTAATCTTTGGAATAAGGGGAGAAGACCCTACAGAAAAACTGCAAACTCTATAGACAGTAGCTGAGCCAGGATTTGAAGCTGGTCTCTTGGTGCTGTGAGGTAGAAGTACTTACTACAGCACCAACTGGACGACTTATACATTGAAACTTTCTTTAAAGATTATGCTAGCTGAAGAAGCCTTTTTTACAATAAAGTTTATTAATTACAATATCATTATTAATAATTCAGAGTTAGTAATTCTACATTGAAGTAAAACACCAACCTGACAATGCTGAAAGCGAAACCGAACTTTGGAACTGTAAATCATTTTCCCAAGATTCTTGACACTGGTGCTGCTTTTCTTCCATCCACTGAATGGATCATAGGCAAATTTCTGGTCCCAGTTGATATTCTGAATTTTTTCCAATTCCTTAGGTGTGAACTCCTATAAAGGGAATATAGATGAAATTTAAAATAAAGACTAAAATTAAAACTTTATAAGCAGCTAGCCATGTGCGCCCAACTACGTTGCGCGTGTTAAAGTTGTCTGTGAAGGGCTCCCTGTTTAAACGCGGCTGCCAGTCGTGAACTGGGCCCTTCATCGCACAGCATTATGGTTTTTTATAAGGGAAACAAAATTAGAAATAGTAAGGAAGAACCAATGCTTCTTTCTTGAACTCCAAACGCCGACTGATGGAAAATCACAGAAGTGTGCCCAACTTATATACTCTGACTGCCGACTCCAAGAAGTGAGTGAACATTTGATTTGGATGAAGTGCTGCCAACGACGGTCGATAGAAACACAAAAAACCACAGTCTCGACAACGAAGCAGGTGTCGATGCCAGATCTAAACACAAAGCACGGTGTCGACGCCAGATCTAAACACAAAGAGTGCTATCGACAGTGTTTGTAAACAAAAGTAACAACCAAGGTGTTGTGTATTCAGCCAGTACAAACAGCACGTAGTCTCCTTTAGTTCAATCCTCTTTAATCACCACACTCCAACCTCATCCAACGATCCTCCCCCTCACTTCCTCTCCTCCTCCATCACTACTGCCCTCTACTGAACACAGCAAGAACACCACACAAGGCAGTGAATTCGCGGACAAACAAAGATCAAGATCCAAATGAAGATTATATATAAAGATTTTTTTAATTTAAGATTACACTGCATTGCATTATTGAACAGATGTCTTTGTGAAAAGTAACATACTTTTGTAAATCCACATGAGTTTGATTATTCATTTTATAAAAAGTGTACCCATTGATAAAATAATAAAATATTAACAAGTTAGAAAATGTACTCATGGCATAACATTCAGATGTTTGGGGAATTTAACAGATTTGAAAGTTAGAACATTTTAAGATTTTTAGTTACTTCATCAAAAAGTCAGTTATAACATTTTTGTCTATTAAATAATTTTTAACAATGAGTCACATTCAAAAACCAGTAACAGCGCACTGAATGATAATGTGCAGTGAATACACTTCACTTAAGCATTCCTAGCTCTCATCCTCTTCCTCTGTACGTTTAACATTCGTTTGCTCAAAGGTTGATGTGCTTGCTGCTTCCTGAGCAGCTCTTCTTTTCTCCACCCTAGCCGCCTGCTTCTTCGCTTATTTCATCGGCATCTTTTTGCGTTAAAACTGATTTAAGTCAGAGTTTGTGTTGCAATTACTTAGTACGTTTTCTTTAATTTTTCACTTAAGCTGACACTTAAGTCTTCAATCTGCCTCAAGAATGATTTAAGATATGAAGAGGTAGGGGAAGTAACGGCAAAGGTGGTAGGGATGAGAAGGCACCTGTACGCATGCGCCACACGGCCGTCCTGCTGCCAAGAATTGATTCTACAATAAAATAAAAATAAAAAGAGGAATAACCTTGGAGGTCAATCATCACCCTGAAAGCGGACAGTAGACGTCACGAAGTATATGTGTACCAAATTTCAGGTCAGTAGGTCAAACGGTTTGCCAGCGACAGGTGATTGAACATCCTGGACAGACAAACAAATCAGCCATGGTAGCGTATTACATATAGAGATTAGAGCAATAACAGACTGCCATTACCTACATTAGTAGAGTAAAATACCAGCTTTTTAACAGTGTTTTACATGTAGTTAAAAACACAGCCTAAATAGGCGTGTGGAGACTTTCATAGACAGCAGAGTCAATTCAACTGATGTTAAAATGGCATTGATTGATGTGTTGTTGTTAGTTTATGGTTGTAGAGGGTCTGTGACTAATTATAGTTCAGATTTCTTAAACATAAAATTTTTTTGAAAGACATACCTGATGGAGAGATAAAATCTCTGTTGAGTCTCACAGTAAAATTGTTAGCTGCTTGAACATGATGGAGAGCAAGTTTGGGGCTTTGCCATAAAATTATAGTGTCTGCAAAATGTTGAATATTTATAATGTGCAGATAATCCAGTGTGAAGTTGTTTTTTGTGTAACGTATATACTGAGGACATACTTCTTCCCTCTTAGCGGCAAAACAAATAAGCTGGTATACAAGAGGCTTGTGTACACACCTCTCCTAGCATTTGACTAACTTGTATTGGGGATCTGTTTTTGCTGACAGGTGCAGCCTTCGGATGAGTGAAATAAGAAGATTTACAAAATATACAAGATGGAATGACCTCTGTTCAGATAATTCTGAAGCAGAAAACTAAAATGTAATTGAAGTCACACAGAATGTTTTTCAGGTTTAAGGTAGATGCTAATGTCTTTCAGTGGGAGATTTTGACATTTCAAAAATCTGTACATTGCTCCCTATTGGAGATGTTTCAACAAAAATTAAACTTTCCTGACAAATTCCCTTCAAGAATAAGTGTGCCAAATTTAAACAATATTGGAGTAGTTTCATGTGGACAGACAGACATGGTAATCACAACACACCTAAAAATACAAAATAGGCATGTTGCAAACATTAAAATACAGTAGTATTTTTTTATTTAAAAGAAGGCAGGAAAAAGAAAATTAAAACAAACTGCAGTCCTTCTGAACAGCCAAATTCTGATGGAATGGGGCATCTGGCCCCACAGACCCTCTCTCGGTTGTGAAAAATGCAAGAAGACCTTAATTATTGTAGTATAGAACACACATGGTGCAACTTTCTCTAGAGTTGGACTGTTGGCAGGTTTAAAGATTTTCTTGGGTCACACTGTAGTGGGTATTGAAATCTGAGTTATTATGGATCACAGGCCAACCCCGAAACACTAAAACTGCCTTAACGCATTATGGTAAAGACTAGAAATGTGTGATTCCCAATTGGAGATTTCATGTGAATGCCCTTCTAAGAGGTAGTTCCTACCTAATATGACAATTCTGAGAGGAAAATGAAACCAGAATTTGCTGAATTGAGACATAAAGTTAACCTCTTGCTTCATTTAATAATTTAAAATACAACAATAATAACTGGATCATTCAGAAATGACAGTTTTGTAGTTGCATTGTACAAACCCACTCTAAAAATGCTGGGAGGCTGTATAAAATGTGAATAGAAAAAGAATGATGATTTGAAAACATGTACACCCTATGTTTAAATGAAAATAGCACAAAGACAACATATCAAATGCTGAAACCGAGAAATTTGATTGTTTTTGAATTTGATGCCAGCAACACATTTCAAAAAAGTTTGGGACAGAGGTATGTGTATCACTGGGTTGCATCACCTCTTTACTTTGTAGATGTCTGGTAACTGAGGAGACCAGTTGCTGTAGTTTTAAAGTGAAATGTTCTCCCACTCTTGCCTGATATTGGATTTTTAAAAATTTTTCCTTAATGTGTCATTATTAAATTACATTTACGATATTACAGATTTTATTAGTAAATAAATAAACTGTTATAGCTATTAGTCATCACACACATTATTAGATAGATAGATAGATAGATAGATAGATAGATAGATAGATAGATAGATAGATAGATAGATAGATAGATAATGTGAGGCACTTTATACTAGATATTTAGAGATGTGCTGTATTATTGTCACACCTGATATTGTTTTACATTGATAAACTGAAAATTTCGTAATACAAATTAGTATCATACAGTTTCACTTTTCCATCATCTTTCCGATAAAGAAAAAACAACTTTGAGTTCTTTGGTAAATTAGAGATAACCATAGTAAATATGAAACCCTGGGGCATTCACAGAATTTATACAAAATCAATAGTTGGGAATCACTTACCTAAAATTTTAATAACAAACCTTTACAATACTATTTATAAAATACTAAAATGTATAACTAATTTAACTCAGATTCAAAGTTTATCTTTTTTTTTCTTAACATATAAGGAGTAATTTAGGAGCTTTACTCTTTCACTTTCTATGGGTTACACATACTGTATACAGCAATGGAATGTCACATTCTGAACACACCCTGCTCTTAGTTCTTTGCAATTTCCTTATAAATTTGCTGTGTGCTCAGGCTGCTTGTTCACACCATGAGTATATGTAAAGTAGAAGCTCTTTACATGTTGGTAATGTGCAGCCACACCTGTTTTATTTAAATTAGAATGGAATTTAAGTCCTGTGACATGATTGGTCACTGCTTTATGCCAAGGAAATTGCAACTAATGCCAATGCAATAAAAGAACAGGACACCAGGGTGCAAGGCTGTGACCAACCCCAGATGGCTATCAGACCATTGCAGGACTTTAGTAGACCGTTAACTTGTATTAAGTGGGTTGAATAAATGAAAATAGATAAAATAAAAACATTGTGTGCTTACATGAAGTCAGTGATGAGTTTATAATTAAGTTGAAATAATTGTTTTTCATCTTTATAGTAATTGTGTTCTTTTGATTTTATGATGCTCTGTTGTGTGGTGTTGAGGCAAGGAGTTACACACAAAACAGCTTAGAACTCCCAGGTCCTTTTTCTTGGGTACATTATTAATTGAATTTGATTAATGACCATGACTATTAATGAGATTGAAGAGTGAACTTACCTTTTTGGGTGAAACATAGCACAGTATATTCACAATGCTGTTTGACTTCACTTGGCCCTCTTGTGGATTTTTCTTACGAAATAATCGACTGCTGTTTGGAGTAAGAATAAATACTGGTGAATCATTTCGCCACATACTTTCAACTATAAAAACTCTAGATTGTTTTACGAGCAAAGCTATTAACCCCCACCAGTTTTTCCTTGCTTTATAAGTTTCAGTTACACAGCCCACCATAGAGATGCATATTAAAAGCAGCAGTCCTGTTTTTATCTATATGGCAGGTTTCAGCTGAGACAGTATGACATCTCTAGTTTCATTTACATGGGTCTGTTAATTGTTTGCTTACTGTTACTTTGCAGGAAATGCTGTTTACTGCCTGTTTTTCACCTCAAAGCTAAGTGATAGCCATCTATCCTAATCCAGTTGAAATCTTGTGGTTCTGTCACTTCTCTCCAGTGTGACTTGCCCAGACATGAATTCAGAAAAGGAGAAAAGTGCTTGAGAAGTAACGGTTTTTGTTGTTTGATTTAAATACAGGACTCTTGAAACTTGATCTACAATAACAGACAGACAGTGATTAACTCTGAAGCACTGTCAAACTTCAGTTTGATGGGATTACACTATAGAATTCCCTATAAAATCTCAACAGATGGAAATGTCATTATGATGGAATCATTACAACTCTTCTGTTCATACTGAAAAAAAGCAGTTTAGGATTTCTTCCTTGAACATTGAATATCCCTCTGAAGTAGGGCATTAACTATTTTATCACACTGACGTGTTGGCTTTTCAAGTTAAAAATTAAGCTTCCTCTCCAGGCCTCACCTTCCACATGCCTTAAGGTGATTAATAGCAAAACAATACGTTTGTATTCAGTTTACTGTAAACTGCAGACTTCACTCTACTTCATCTACAGATTATGTAAATCTTTAATGAGTAATGAACTTTACAGTCATGTTTACACTACTGTTGTGTGTAAAATAACATTAAAAAGGCATCAAAAGCAACTTTTTAAAAATTTACTGTACTATTTTAAACTAGAGATTCACAATATTTTTAAAATGTTTATCAAGTAGCATGGTCATTCTTGATATTACAGTCCTTACTTAGGAACACTTTATGCCAAACAGAATTTGGCATATTATGCATATTTTGTAATATAAGTCTTCATCAAAATTATACTGACAAGAAACAGGAAATGAGAACAATGTCTTGATTAGCCTTTAACCACTGTTTAATTTATTCCAATGTTTGCCCAGCCGAGATTAGATTTCAGAATACTCATCAAAGGACACTGCTGTCACTGAAGACATAATGCAGCTTTAAAATATATATTCTACATCAGTAACTCTTTATTTTATAGAATGCCTTGCATGGCATCAGTATACAATGCAATGCATATAACCAGGCGAGAACTGAAGTACATATTAACTATCTAATTTACTCTGACATTTTAATCAGCACATGATATTAAATTGTTTCAAAATTGTCATTAGATGACTACTTTGGTGAGGAAAAAAAAATCAGGTTTGATATGTGTGGCATATCAATAAAATATTTTTACATAGCACATTTCCTGAAATCAGTTTCTTTAATAAATTCATATGTAGCCATGAGTACAAAATTAAATAGATGAAGAAGAAGGAACTCATTAAATAATTCAATTTCATTAAATAAATAGCCATTGCCTGCATTTTACTTACTCTACTTTTAATCAATAACATTTAAAATTGACATAACACTCTCATATATGGTTAATAAAATTTAGGTTTGCAGGGGGCCCAAAGCTGGGAGCCTAACCCAGTAGCATTGGGTGCAAAGCAAGAATGGCCCATAAAAGTTCATGAAAAGATTACTTCAAAATGACCACCAAAGAAAAAACACAGACTTGATACCTCTGAAAGCAACCTTTTTCAACACTACTGCATACAGTACATTCAACAGCAATGCTTCTAGGCCCACTCGGCCCAATTCAAGATTGTAGGGGCTATAGCCTATCTTGGAAGGGGCACTGGGCACAAAGCAAGAAACCGCTCTGGACAAGGAGTTAGTCCATTGCAGCCAGAGCTTATTCTTACACACTCACACCCTGGAGATAATTTGTAACAGCCAGTTAACTTAAGTAGCATGTCTTTGGAGATGTGGGATTAAAACCTACACAGGCACAGCAAGGATATATAAACTCCATACAGACAAAAACCAGATGCAGGATTTTGAACCCAGGACAACTGATCCATGAAGTGGCAGCAGCACTATCCACTTAACTACTGTACCACTTCACACATGCATTATATTAACCTTAATTTTACAAAATCTTTTCATTCTGTGTACTGTTTCCAAATATGTTGAATTTTTAGATAAAATGGACAAACTCAGTAAAAGCTGTATTGAATCATAAATTCAAGATCAGTTTGTTTTTAAAATGCACATCAAAGAACTAGCAAATGCTTGACAACAATGAAAAACAAACCAGTTATTAAGTGCAAGAAATGTATGAATACATTTTATTCTATATAGTGCCTTTCTTCATATCAGTTTCAGAAAGTAGTTTACACAGATATTTAAAAAGTTGCAGACAAGTGAAAACTTTCAAATGGGAGACTGTCAACTTTTATTATACTAATTTAACGAACACACTCCAGATTACACTTTGTGAATGCCCGTCAATGGACAAACAGATGACTAATTCCATTGAATAAAGTCTGCGTATTTCAAATACAGTACATCAATAAATTTTTATCGTATATGCAGTACTGTTCTTTAGTGTTGCTGTCTCTTAAAGCTGTACACAGATCCATGAAGAGCAAGATTGAATAAGGAAAGTTAGCAGCTGTAAACAAACGCAACATGCCAGAAACAACACATAAAGCCATGCATAGTGGCAGATAAGAAATTATACAAATAATTTGAGAAAACTGTACCACACTAAAAATCTAAGTGTAAATATGCACATATGTTATATATAATAATAATAATAATACAGAAGTTGTGAGAATAAGAATACTGAAGTTGTGGGTTCAAATCCAACTACTGACACTGTGTGACGATGAGCAAGTCACCTCACTTTCTTGTGCTCCAAAAGAAATGTAACCAATTGTATCTCAGATGTTATGTGCTACCTTAGATAAAGATGTCAGCCAAATAAAAGTTATAATAAGTATAATAATATGTTCTATAGACATGTATTTTCACAGTATGCATATCCCAGAAGCAATAGATATGTGCCAGTAGGCACTAGTTCTGGCTGAGATGCCAGGCCATCAGTGGCACACACAGGCATTAGCACACACTCACCCAGACTAGTGCAATTTTAAGAATGCCAATAGCACAACATGTTTCAGGACTGTGAAAAATCTGAACCTTAACAGAACATGTAAACTCCACATTGACCATGAATCAGCTTGGTATCTGTCTTAATTTAACATAAAAGACAAATTTGCTCAGTTGGATTAACTTCATTATCGTTTTTACAGTCATAAAAGAGTACTTGCCAGGGAAAGCTGAAATGTAATTCGCTAAATTCCAGCCGGTGTCAGCATAAGCACTGAGGATACGAAAAAGAATGCTTTTAAAGTTGTACATTTTTTTTATTTTAAGTTTTGAAAAGAAACGTGCAAATACTGACTAAGAGAAAATAAAGAATTTTAAAGGGTTTTTCGTACTGCTGCCTATATATTAAATGCTTAGAACGACTCTACGTAACGGGTCATGTAAACTTCTGAAAGAAGCGAAACATCTGTTAACAACCTCTGGACTACGTCTGCGAAGAAACCATATATATACATTATAGTTAACTGACCTTTTTCGTCGTATGAAGCTTTTGCTCGAGTACTTAAACCTACACTTTTGGGGTGAAACACAAGACATAGTGCACCCCATGTCGCCGCCTCGCTGTAATATAATCCCTGAGTTGAGTCCTACGATCGGTGCCCACTGAGTCCAGGAGCTGACTGAGTAACTTGCATGTAGAAACCTCCCCAAAATGTGGAGCGGTAGTGGGCGGGGTTGTGACGCTCAAAAACAAAGGGCGGGGTCAGGCTCAATTTTTGTAACCCGCCCTGTAATTGCTCCACATCTGAAGGAAAACTCAAATCACACCTTTGCCCAGACAAGTGTATTGCTAAGCTGAGAAAGTCATCCGTAAAACAACGCCTATTGAAAAAAGAAAGAGAGAGGAGAGGCGTGAAAAAAAGATCAGTACTTTAAAATATTCTAAAACATAAAAACTGGGGGGACTAGCGGCAGCTGATTGCTTAAAACGAATACACTCATTTAGATCACTTTAGTAGAAAACAATGAAAGTTGACAAGAATACACATATGTGAGACTCCTTTGTAGTCAGATCAATAAAATGCAATCCACTAACTTATTAGAATGGAAAGTACAGGGAGAGGAAAAGAAATGCAAAAAGGCTTTTTTTTTTACACAGAACGGGGTACTTTACAGCTAGTAGCCTTTGATAGCGAACCCAATCTCATGATCTTTTACAGAAATGCTTAAAAATATGTTTAGCACTCCGAGGCTGCATTCATAGAAGAGTACCACACTAAAATAAACTCCACGTGAACTGAACTGAATTCGAAAGACAACCACGCCTAACTCACCGCGCAAGAAAAATGTAAAAAATGATCAGATCACTAGATACAGTACTGGGACAGTTTGGGGAATCATATAAGCTAGGCTGAATGATATCCTCTGTTGTGTCAGTTTGTTTTTTGTTCTTTGTTCTAATGAGCTTGGACTGAAATAAAAGGGCTCACAAATCGATGATTGAATGGACCTAAATGTCTTCATTCGTCAGTTTGTGAGCTATTGACGTTTCTCTTAAAAAAAGGCCGGGAAAGTCACTGCTTAATAGCCAAATGGAAGGAATACCAGAGGTGAGACGCCGCACTATTACAGGGACCACTAGCTGACACTGAGCGATTTTGAGACTCCAGTCAAGAATCGAATTGGGGTGCAACTTAATGTGATACACAGGCTACATAACTCACACAGGATGAGTTAGACCAGTGCTTTCCGGACAAACTCTTGTCAAGACACGAACGTTAGCTTTAGTATCAGTTTGTGGTGAGAAGTCAAGCAAAATGACACCTTTTATTGGCTAACTAAAAAGATTAAATATGCAAGCTTTAGAGGCAACTCAGGCCCCTTCTTCAGGCAAGATGTAATGTATCAGTGTGTGAAAATTAAGCACCAGCTATAGTTTAGTAATCTGTACTGTGGGGTTTAACATGATTAACTTCCTAACCAACCCCCTAACTAGGCAGACATTTTCGATCCCCATCCCGCTAAAACAACAAGCCCGCCAGCGCCAGCGCGAAGTCAGGTGAAAAGATGCGAAGGTTTATCTCTACACTAACGTGAGCTGATTTAATCTGCAGACAGCACATATTCTACTCATGCCCTGCAGGAAAAAGTAGCCAGTTGCCCAAAGACAGTTTGATTTTGTTTTTTTTTATTATAAAGAACGTTGGCCTTAAGCCCGCGATTTTCTCCAAAACAGCCTTTTGCAGATTTTGTTTTTATCCTCTCAGTTGCTACCTAGCTAGTTTTTATCTTAGCATCTTTTCTGTGAAAATGGCACAGTGGATTTATGAAACCAGTAAAATCTGGGACATACTCAGAAATTTCCATGTTTTTGATAGAAACTAATGCCCTTTTATCAAGGTACCATTAAATTGATTTAAAATACAGTTAAGTCATATAGTGTTGCTAATAATTATTATTGTTTGAAATTACCATTTCTAAATTATAATTCTTATATGATAGCAAAGCCCCATTTTCAACAGCCATTCCTTCAGTGTACTAATGGTAAACTCCTTTCATTCTTCCTGGTTAGTGTTTAAATGCTAATTTGTTATTAGAGAAACCTTTGGCGTCCCTGTGATCTCCACCGCTCTAACTGGGTACTTGGCAGACATCAGAAAGATGCAGATTAGGCAGCAATATTACAGCTGCTGGGCTACAATCAAGTGGAGTTTTATTTATTTCATTATGGTTTCTTCCTAGATTCCAGGGATGTGCATGTTTAGTTAATTGCTGTACCTACGTTGCCTGCTGTGACTGTGACTGAATAGCATTAACCAGTGGACCCCTATGTCATCTTGAAGCTATTTATGTGTTGTCCTAAGACATATACTGTAGTTTTAACTTTCTTATACTGTACTATGATTATTACTATTTTTGGGCAGCATGGTGGGTGCAATATAGCACTGCTGCTTTCTAACAAAGAGACTGGGGTTGATGTCCTGGTGCTCCCTGCACATAGTTTGCACATGTTCTTCATCTCTACATGGGTTTTCTCCAGGTGCTCTGTTCTTTCCCCCGCAGTCCAAACACTTGCAGGGTAAGTGTACAGGCAATGCTAAATTGGCCCTTGATGTGTGTGAGTATGTGTGTTGAGTTCACCCTGCCATGGCGCCCTGTCTAGGGGTTTCCCCTGACTTGTGCCCAGTGCTTGTTGGGATAGACTCCAGCTTCCTCCTGACCCCTCAGAGAAAGTGGCTTTAGAAAATGGATGTATGGCTTGATTATTATTCTTCAAACTGATGTATCGGGTCCATACAACACCACCCATAACTCTGCATGCTGAGCATTGGCCACTGGCAGTGCAGTAGGTTTTGCATTTTCTAGCCATACTATATTTGTAATTATTATACAGAGTGCAGTGCTGTCGAGCAGAAGTGTGTTTATTGAGCATGGAATGAACCGATTGCTTATATTCTTGCAACTAGAGCACTGGCAGGAGGCACAATGGGTACTGTGCTTAACATCTCTTGGGGTTCAGGTTCAAATTTCATTCCCATCACTACTAGTATGGAGTTTCTGCTCATGTCGGTTTTTCTCCAGGTACTGTGGTTGCCTTCCAGTCATGAAGATGTGCTTCTTATAAGGATTGGTGCCTATAAATTGCCCGAGTTAACAGAATTACCACACTTTATTTGCACTTCAGAACAGGTAAATCACCTAAAGCTAAGCATGTTCGAGCCTGGCCAGTTCTTGGATGACAGACCATCTAGGAAAAGCTTGGTTTGCTGCTGTGGTCTGAATGTGGATCCCAATGACCCAGTGCAGTGATGGGGACACTATGCTGCAAATATGGTGCTGTCCTTTGGGTGAGACACAAAATTAAGGCCCTGACTCTCTGTGGTCATTAAAGATCCCTGGGCATCCTTTGTAGAGAGCACGGTGTTTCCCGATGTCCTAGCTAAATTACCCACTGGTCATTCTTTTCTCGATAATTATCCCCTGCCTCTAATTGGCTAACTATCTCTCGCCCCTTCACCATCACACTAGCACAAAATGTCTGCTGTTGCATCAACCAGGTAGGTGCTAAAGAATAGTGACACTCACCTACCCTTTAATTGCCTTTAACCAGCAAATAATTCAAGAATGAAAGATGGACATGTAGGAAGAGAAAAAAATAAATCAGACTTTCTTCTCACAAGATGAATAAAAGTTTATATATGAATTGTGACAAAAGCCAGTGGTTTACATTTCTTTGGTTCAGTCAACATCAAGTCAACTGTGATTGTTCTTTTTCACACTGTTTCTTTAGGCCATACCAGGTTGCTTTATTCTCCAGCTCAGTGACATTAATTGAATTTGGTGAAGGTTTTTCTTCACTATGTAAACTGTTGATTGGAAGTTGGGGGGATCTGCTAGTGTTTGAGCCAGTTTATCCTGCCATACAGGAATGTCAGGCTGAGCAAAACACTTGACACTGCACATCACATTTCAGTGGCCTGAAAAAGGCAAAGAGCTGGAAAAGCCAGAAGTGCAGTAGCTGATGGCCTTTTAAAGTGTCATCTTTGAATACGTGCCAAGAATGTGTAGAGACCACAAGCAGAGACAGATCGATTCCTCTATGGATTTTTAAAATGTTTTCCTCAATGTGTCATTATTAAATTAAATTAAATTTACAATATTACAGATTTTATGAGTAAATAAATAAACTGTTATAGCTATTAGCGATCACATAGATAGATAGATAGATAGATAGATAGATAGATAGATAGATAGATAGATAGATAGATAGATAGATAGATAGATAGATAGATAGATAGATAGATAGATAGATAGATAGATTCCATTCCAAGGTAGGTCCCTGCCTACCATGCTGCTTGAATGCACTATATAGCCAAAAAGTATGTGGACCAGCCTGCCCCCAAATTATTGGTTCTAGGTGTTTCAGCCACAGCCATTGTTAATAGGTGCATAAAGTCAAACACATAGCCATGCAATATCCATTGGCAATAGAACAGGTTGAATTGAAGAGGTCAGTGACATTAACATAATGTCACAGGATTGACAACCCTGCCAAAGTCAGAATGTGAAATTTCTACTCTGTTAGCTCTGTCCGGGTCAACTGTAACTGCTATTATTGTGAGGTGGAAATGTATGGGAACCAGGAAGTGATAGATCATGCAAACTCACAGAGCAGGGTTGTTGAGCACTGAACCAAATGTTGTGTAAACCTGCCTATCTGCAGTATCAATCACAACCGAGTTCTAAACTGACTTACTTCATGAAATGGGTTTTCTTGGCCAAGCAGCTGAACACAAGTCTAAGATAACTATTCACAATGCTAAGTGCTGGCTAGAATGATGTAAAACATGTTACCACTGACAATGTGTTCTCTGGAGGGATGAATAATCACGCTTCACTATCTGGCAGTATAATGGACAAATCTGGGTTTGGAGGTTGTTAGGAGAACATAACTTTCTGGAGTTCATAGTGCCTGTTTTAAACTTTAGTGGAGGAGGAATAATGGATGAATGGCTGTTGATCAGGGCTTGGGCTAGTCCCCTTGATTCCAGTGAAGAGTACTATTAATGCGATAGCATTACAAAAACACTTTATTTTCTTTATTTCCTAGGGGGCTTTGCCCCCTGCTTGCTTTTAAAACAACAAAGAAGGGAGCAATGTCATTTTCCCTTATATAAGTGCTTATTCTAAAATTTTGTTAATTAGACCTTGCCATATTTTAAATATTTTAGACAACTGTGCAATTCCAACTTTGTGGAATTACTTTGAAGAAGCCCTTTCCTGTTTTTCTGCGCACAAAGCCAGGTCCAAAAGACATTTTTTGATGAGTTTGGTATGGAAGAACCTGAGTGGCCTACATAGAGCCTTGACCTCATCCCTACTGAACACATTGGGGTTGAATTGGATTGCTGATTGTGAGCCTGGTCTTCTTGTCCAACATCAGCACCTGTCCTCACAAATGGTGTTTTGGCTGAATGGGCACACAATCCTACAGACACTCCAAAATGTTGTGGAAAGCTTTCTCTGAAGAGTGGAGGCTGTTATAGCCACAAAGGGGAAGGCAGCTCCATATTAATACCCATTGCTTTGGAATGGGATATCCAACAAGCTTATATGGGTGTGATGGTCAGGTGTCCACAAACTTTTATCCATGTAGTACAGGTTCTAGCTGTTTGTAACCCCAATAAAGTGCGTTCAGTAAAAGGATAACTAGATGCAAGAACCTCAGAAGTAGGGATCAAGTTAAAAAAGACCCAAAATAGCTGTCATTACTAAAGATCAGCTAAACTGATGTCAGAGAGGGAAAAGTGAGTGGCAGTGAAGCAGAGGCAGCCTTTAGAAGATTCTTATCTTGTCAGGTTGTTCCTAGAACTACATCAGTGTTAATGTTTCAGCATAGTTATTTACTTTATCTGCAAACAATCAGCTTTAAAGTAAACATTTGATATCAAAAAGAATCAGAAATTCCTAGTTGGAAGAAAAATTCTTGATTAATGTATAAAGAACAAAAAACTTCCTTTGCTGTTTCCAAGACTGCATCCAAAATCCTAAAACATTGTAAGCAGAAAATCTCTCATTAGTAAAATTTCAGAGATAAGGATTTTTTATTTTATTACACTATTATTAAAAAAAGATGATATTTGTTGTGTTGTTTTGTATACAGTTTCTTGCTTTATGATGACAGAGGCTAATTTTAAACTTGATTGGTTAGAATTATATGACTGTCCTATGATATCAGCTATGGTCCAGGAATGCCCAATGAAATCAGATCAACCACTGCTTTAACATTAGGTTGTTGTCAACTGACATAATGATGACGCATCTGCTTATGACACACAGTCTCCCAAAATCGATGCCACATTCACATAGATCTTAATTAAAGTGTCTGTAATATGTCTAAGACAAAATCCAAATTATGAATAAAGTCATCATGCATTTGCCTCACTAGGTCATATGTTTTGGGAATACTCAACACCAGACCTTTTTGGGCCTTACATTTTGAATATTTTAAGATGGTCTCTGATTTTGGGTGGAGTGGCAGCTCCGTGGCTAAGGATCTGTTTTGGTATCTGGAAGGTTGCATGTTCAAATCCTGTTACAGCCAGAATTGTTCCTACTCCTTTGGGGCCTTGAGCAGGGCCCATAACCTGAACATTTCTCCAGGTGTGTTGTACAATGGCTGACTCTGCACTCTGACCCTCAAAGGCCATGCGAAAAGACAATTTCTCCTCGGGGTTAATGAAGTATATTATCATCATCATCATCATTTAAAATCACTCCCAATCCTGTAAAAGCTATATTCAGAAGACACCAAATGTGATAATATCGTGCAATGAAAATCTATGATGGTATCCCACATTACATAACTTGCATGAAGTTTCATTTTGCTTAATAGGAGGGACTCTAACCCCCCACCATAATTCAGTTGGAAAGCAGTGACTTTGATTGTCTTAAACTGGAGAAAATGTTTTTCAAGGAATTGTTGAAAACCTTTTTAAAATCTGGTAAGAACTCCTTAATGTCATACTAAAACAAGCTGTTTTAATATGGATGAGGAACAACTTAAGAATGAGCCTTCTTGACATATAACTCACTAAATTGAGTAAGGAAACTAGTCGAGTGTTCAGTGTGACAGACTTTTTTTTTAGAATGCAATATCTGTATTACAATACTGATTGTACAATTGTGTCTTTGACTGAATTGTGTTTTGTTCTCTCAATAAAATAGTATTAAAGCGTCAACAGCTAAGTTGGACTATAGTTCATATTGCTATTATTGGCCAATGTTATTTTCAGTTTTTAGTCAAAAACTCCAGGACACTTTGCTACTACTGCCTCATTTTCCACAGACATATTACAGCATGTCACTGCTGAGTAGCTATTCACTCACAGGTTAATGCAAGATTGGTTTCAACATTCTGAAAACTTCATTTTACATCTCATATAGAAACCTAGACAGAGGAGAGCTTGCATTTCTCTGAAGCACTTAAAATGAGTTTGCCAAATGTGGTAATTTACAATTTATCAGCCTGGGTTTTAAAACCTACATTTTCTGAATCACCACCAATAATCCTAGACAAAGATCATGGATGAGAATGTCAAGCTAAACTCGTATAGGCCTAATAAAGATTGCTGTATGTGTGAGGGTGGCGGGGGTGGTGTTTAGGTGTTGAGAGTTAGGATGATTTCATAGACCTAATGGGTGTTACATTTTATTTATTTTTTGGTGAGTGTGCCAGTGTGGTCAGTGTTCTCCAACAAGTCTACCCCTCCAATATATAACTGTGTAACTATAAAGAAGGAAAAGCAACCACCAAGTAGCCAATATGGACAATAAAAGTGACCTTCAAACAGTCTATGTAGATAACACTGTATTACCCAATATGCTCACATGGAAAAAAGTAACTTCAAAGAGTAGGGAAAACTGGAAAGAAGCAAAAGATAAAACACACCAAAGTACATTTATAATATAATTTAATATAATATGGAATGGTGCAGTGAGTAGAGCCTCTGCATTAAATCCTGCATCTGCTAGACTCAGAGAATGTTATGTGTTATGGTATGAAAAAATGCAGTATTATAGTCTCAAACACACTTAATCTGGTTTAGGGTGGTGGGGACCATAGCCTATCTCTGCAGCATTGGACTCAAGGCACACAATACCCCTGCCTAGGATGCCAGGTCCATACTATTTCTCTGTTCTATTTGAAGTGGGAAGTCATCATTTTTGAGTTCCTGGTTGGAATTTTCAACTGAAATGCCCCCTTAGGTTGGATTTCCAAGTCGGAAACTTGGGGCTGGTCTGTCAATTCCAAGTTTGTCTGACTTCAGATCAGGATGTCAATCCAAAATAGCGGCATACTCTGCAAACTTTAGTGAAAGCCATAGTATTAACTGTTTATTAGCACCTCTGTCTATTTGTGTCTCATTAAATAAGTCATACACGTAGTACTATCCAACCTCTATCCGTGGACATGTTGCTACGATGTTTGGATACGCAAAATACCGCATAATGCTTTGTTATCAACTGCTATTTATTCAGCTGCTGCAAGAACAACCAAGGTTTTCCTGGACACATCCATATGAGTTTTATGAATGTTTTACTGGAATGCAGTCAACTTGAGTGTTACTTCATCCCCAGCTCTGACATCCATCTTCAAAGGTAAATGGATTGCAGCATAAATATACTCTACTAGCCAACCCGCAGCGTAACATACGCCGCATAATTATGTATTGATGGGTGAACACTTGCTGAATGACACAGTTGTCCAAATGGGGTGGGTTTGTGGATACCACTGTGAGTGAATGAAAAGATGGACCTCTGGAGAGAGCAACATACAATTGTCCGTGACTGAAAGCGGGATCGTCTGTGACGATGGAGGCCACGCTGGTGAAAGTTACTTTGTCGGTAGGGATAAGTTTCAGCACTTGTTCGTTAAGGTGTAGCGAGTCTTCGTTGTTGACGCTTAGTATAGCTTGCGAACTGAGTTGTTCCGGAGTCACAGTTGAGAAACACTTTTTTAATGTCTTTTAAGCACAGGGAAAAAACTAACATGTGAAACATCCGTAATGTAATAAGCCACCAAGAAAAGTAACATTGCAACAATGCACACTACGATCCGATCGCTGTAAACAGAAGTGAAAACAAAATCGAGGCCTGTGCATTCTTTACCTGCCTTGTAGCGCAATGGTAGTGCTGCTGTTTTGCAGTAAGGAGACTGTGGAAGATTTTGGGTTCGCTTCCCGGTTTCTCCCTGTGTGGATAGCGCTTTGAATACTGAAAACACCGGTATATCAATGTAATGAAGTATTATTATTCTTATGCGTCCAGCGCTCTCTCTCGCGCGCCTGTATGCGTGTGTGTGTCGCTCGCTCTCTCTCGCTCGCTGCACGTGTTCCTGCAGGCATACCAGTAAGTGAATGAAAAGATGGAACTCTGGAGAGAGCAACATACAACTGTCCATGACTGAAAACTGGTTTTGGCAGATACATGCACATCTTTTTGAAAGTTTGGCCCTGTGCCTTATCAATTATCATCAAAGGCAAATCTAACAGGAAATTGTCTTTGCTCAGATGCACACGCAGGCTCTCTCTCAGCAGCACAGGAGCCTTCCCTGACCCCCCCCCCCCCCCCCTCTCTCTCTCTCTCTCTCTCTCAGCAGCACACGAGCCTTCCCTGCAATCTCTCTCTCTCTCTCAGCAGCACGCGAGCCCCCTCCCCCTCTGTCTCTCAGAAGCACGGGAGCCCTCTCTCTCTCTGTAACAGTGCAGCAGTTGTATAAACACTTTTTTTTTAAATGAGTTTTAAGCACGGGGAAAAAAAGGAACATTTGAACAAATCCGAACTTTATTTAAAAGCTAACCAAGATAGTAACATTGCAGGAGTTCACCATTTTTAATCAGGTGACTGACAGTAGTGGAGTCAGGCACAGAGAAGGTCAGCTGCTGAGAAAGCGTCTCGACTGTTGCAGGGCGGTGAAGCAGGTGAGAGGCTAATGAAAAAGAGGCACAGGGCTTATTTGTTTTTAAAGACTGCTTCCTTCATTGTGTTTTAACCTCAGTTTTAAAGGATTGCGCGGCTCTCTCTGTTGCGCTGCCTGTCTGTGCCTCTGTCTCTCTGTCGCGCTGCCTGTGTGTGCCTCTGTCTCTCTGGCGCTGCCTCTGTGTGAACCAAGGTTCCACTGAGGTTGACTAATGAAAAGGCAACGTGGCTCAGAGCTGCATTTGGACTGTGGCACAGACAAACAGAAATGACGGCATGTTTTCCGAGGCGTCGCATCCGAGTTGGTGGGCGTGGCTCTGCGAGTTGTCGTCATATCCAATGGTCTTAGAGTTGGTGGGCGTGGCTCCTTCCTGCGTGCACCATGGGTGTCTTACTTGTCGGCGGCTTAGTGAATCCACGCCCCTTCCGGCGTGCTTTCCATGGGTGGCTACTTGTCTTCCGGCTTAGTGAATTATATATATAGATAATGGGGGTGGTATGGTAGAGTAGTTATTAACACTGGGTTAAGCATTCTGAGTTCAAATCCCACTCTGAATCACAGTGTTTGTGGAGTTTGTACATTGTCTCTGTGTCTTTGTGGATTTTCCTAAACATGTGCAAACACGTTAGCATAAGTGGGAATTTTAAATGATCCCAGTATGTGTGAATGTATGCATGAGTAGGCCCAGCAGTAGATTTGTGCCCAGTATGTGGAAGATACCTAATTTGTGCAGCCATTTAATCCACTTTCAGATTAAATATGGTTAAAACTATTATGTAGTAATAAAATCAAACTATTTTCTAGCCCACTTACTCAATTAAGAATTGCAGGAAGCCTTTGCCTGTCCATGTAGTGCCAGACTGAAGACAGGAGCAAGTGTTGGATGGGACACCAATTTAGCTCTTTGCCAGTCTCACTCATGCACACCACACTTCCACTCACGCAGAGCCAATTTAAAGCCACTGGCTAAGCTAACTGTCACATCCACCCTTGTCTAGACATGCCCCATTCTGATGGCTGCAGTGAGAGGTACATGAAATCTTGTGGAGGTGGGAATTGAAACCTAGAATTCCCAGAGGAAAAACCATGCAGAGTCATGGGGAGTAAATACAAACTTCACAGGGATAACAATTAGGTGCATGATCTAAATTAAAGGCACTGTATATACAGGTATAAGGTAGAAGTTCTTACCACTATACTACCATATGCAGCTCCATTTACCTGAGTTTGATAACAAGTCTGGTAACTGGCTCTGTGGAATTTGCATATACTACCTGTGTCCATGTGCTTTTTCTCCAACTTCCTATCACATCCCAAAAACATGCACAGTAGGTTAATTGTTGTTTCTAAATTTGTCTGATACCAGTGAGTTTAGTTTTCTGTGAGTGTGCCCTTCAGTTGACTGATATTCCAGAAACAGAAGAGATTTTAACTCACTGTAATGGGGAAAAAAGGTTCACATGATTAACAGATACAGTGGATGTCTAATATAATGTAATGTAAGTTATCTATCCACCCACTATCTCAGTCTGATTAACCCAGTTATAGGACTAAAGGGCCGGTAGCATGGATAATATAATGCAATGAGTGCAGACAAGGGAGACACACACAGAGAGTTATCAGTTCAGCCCTGCACAAATGTGTTTAGGGCTTAACCAAAAACAAACAACCTCAGTGGACCTAAATAAACTTCCCTACTGTTAAGGCGAAGGAGAATGCCTTGAAAAGAACCAACACACAATGAGTCATGTCACCTCTTGCATGTCATGCTTGCCTAGCACCCCTCTCCTCACACTTTTCCTCTGACCTACACATTCTCCTTTCTTATATCCAGCATCCTGAAGTCCCCTCATCTAGACCTAGAGCAGTGGCATTGTGGAGCTGACTGAAGCCTAAAATATCCTTCAAGAAAAATGTATGAAAAAATGTGTCATTCTAAAATAATTGCTAAAACTCCAGGTAGCAAGTCCCACTCTGTCTGTAAAGTGCTTCCAATATTTCAAAACTAAACAAGGAAATCTCCCAAGTGTCTCAAATCTTTAGCTATACACACAGGTTCACTGCTACCTGAAAACTTGGTAAAGTGCACACAAGGATGCCATCTATTCAGGATACTCATTGGCCACACTCATTACAACTCATTGCTGTAACACTATTGCCAGTCATCACTTTCCTCTCCGCATCTCAGCCCCACATCATGTTGCACTGATAATCTACAAACTGATCAGTAGGTGCCAGATTCAGCCTGTGAGAAAGAGAAACTCGTTCTCCACCTACCACTCCACTTAACATGCGCCAGTTGGACTGCTCTTTTGTATGGTGTGGGTCAGGGTCAGTTGTTTAGGGTGATGACTCTGTGTGGTCTGGTGCCTGACTGGGAATCACACCTTATTCATATTATTTGCTGCTTCACAGGCTGCATACAACACACCCACATTCACTCACACAGAGTCAGTTTAAAACTGCAAATAGCCAAACAGGACAGAATTGGGATGTGAGGGAAAATGAGAGTACCTGAAGAAAAATGACTTAGGAAAACATGCAAATTCCACTCGGGGATTTGATTTAAGGTCCCTGGCAATGAAAGGTCACCATTGAATCTGACACACATACATCTTGCTTGATGTGGTAGGGAAATTAGAGTCGTAGCAGAGAGAGATGTAGTTGCTGAAACAAGTCATTGAATTCATGCACATCACTCTAAAAAATGCAAGGACGTTGAAGTGTTAACTCTGGCAGACACTGTCTATTGTCAGTGGGATTCGTGTTAAGTGCTACTGATATGTTAAAAATTCATTTCATAGAACATTCCTGACTCTTATCAGCCCATCTCAGAGAATGAAATTCTTAACCATACTTCCACATCCTCTCAGTTGAATTGCTGCCATTCTTCTATTGGTGGCTTTCTTGTGAAAAAACTGTAACATTGACCATTTCAGCTGTCACAGCACTGTCAGACCATGGCACTACTTAACACCAGAAAAGGATATCCTGTGAATGTTCTATTTCTTTCCTTCCCTGTATAGAAACAGATTAGGAATTCATGCTATATACAAGTGACTGACTAAATAAAGGAAATAAGTGAGTAAATTAAGGGTGCAAGTTTTGTTAAAGGCAGGTTTGGTCATTAAAGTAATTAACAGTCCATTATGCCTACAGTCAGCTTTAAAACTGCTGGGCAGATCCAGATGCTCATTATGTTTGACACCACAGCTCTGAACAAGAGATCTCAGTGACTTTATGTGAAGGTTAATTTTAGGGAAGGTCTGCTCACCTTACTGACGTTTCAGGAGAAACAGTGGCTAAGAGGATATTAGCATGGAAGTCAGTTTGGAACAATAGGTGATGAAAGCCAGCATTCCTTGGGTGTGATATTGGTGCTTTGATTGGAAATGTAAAATAAAATAGGCAAGGAACCTTGGATCATTGGACTGCAAACATCAGTCTAAAATGGGAGCATCACATTTCAGGAAGAACTGACAGTCAAGAACTTCAAAGAGAGGTTACTACAAGTATGTGTAGGTTAAAGTGCATAAACCCATAAATCTAAAAGTTAATGTTTGTAGGTAAACTGGTGAAAACAACACAAGTGATTGTCCTGTGAGCTTAGAGGAGTCATCCTTCAGCCTTTTTCTCAAGTAGAAGTGAGTCACATACCTAAAGATGTTTACGAGCCAGAAGGCTTGTATACAACAATGATCTCCAAAACATGCATATGCACAAAAAGAGGCTGTATGTATGCAACTTTCCATGCAACATTTGGAATTTATAAAAGTAAAAAACTTGTTGGGAAAACTTAACAGCAACTCTGACCAATCCATTTGAAACATTTTAGAGAAACAGGGAAATAATGACACCCTAGATCAGTGGTCCCCAACCTCTTTGACAGCAAGGACCACTTTACTAGAAGCAATATTATCCAGGGACCGGTTTTTGAGGGGGTAGGTTGGGGGGCGGGATTCTGAGGATTCAGGGCGGGTTCGTAGGGCAGTTTTATACACAATTTACATTACATTTCTATTATTATTAAGTTAATAAGCAGTTCGCATACGTTTGCAACCTGAGATTTTTCTTCTTTTTTTGCATATAACAAAGACATATGCATTGCATTTGTCATTCCAACAGATTGCACATCACAAACATTAACACTGTTATCGTTTTTTCTTGTCTGCCATTTCTATAGGAGGGTGACAATGAGTTAAATTTCAATGGATGTTTTTCAGATGTTGACAAGCAATATGCAAAAGGTATCACTGAAAACCACAGAAAACAAAAACAGTAAGAGGAAAGTTCGAAGAAAGAATTTTTTTTACAATGTTTCTGTTTGGGGATCGTTGTGCAAATGTGCACATCTGAGCTGCGACCACAGATCTAACTGCTCTGTGGATGATTTATTCAAGCATTTCAAAGTCACTTCGTTGTAATGAAAGTATCTGCCGAATGTTCTAAGTAGTAACGAGATTTCTATAGACTCGTGTCATATGAGGAAACTGACGGGACCATCAAAATACTTTGTTGTAATACTCTCTCACCTCGGTCTCTCTCCTCTCTCTGCGCAGCAGCAAAGCCCCACCCGCCAAGCGTTCTGAAAAGTCTGAGTGAGTCTCCATTGCCGGCAGTTCTCTCGCGGCCCGGCTATCAGATGGCTGTGGCCCCTGCCCTAGATTAAGCAATAAAATGCAGCCAATCCAGCTAAATAATGACTCATGTGTAGAATAACTCATTTCACAAGCTGAAATTATTATGTGCATTGATGTGACAAAGATATTAACACTCAAAAGTAATTAATATGATGTGTAGGCTCTATTTAAGAGCCCTTTTGAGAAGGCCAATGTTGTGTGTTTGCACTGAAGATCTATTTTTGTTTTTCCATCAATTTGTATAGACTACCTGTTGTCACCTCTCAGGATTAGAAACCAAACCACAGTAAAAACACAGGCAGGACTCACACACTGCATATAGAAGAGTAGATATCACATGTCCTATAGACTGATCATATCCTGATGATTTGATACAATATGGCTCTTAGGGACCAGCAGGAATTTTTGTTTTACCTATAATGAATGCTGGCTTATGAGCTCTCAAGAGCTATTAGGTTTTCCTAACATAGTTGAAAGCACTCAAAGTAAGGGCACCTAGCCAGAATTACACTGCTTTTGTTAACTGTGAGCAGTGACTTTCCATTAACACACTAGTCATGTGTGATGCCAAAATTAGACTGATAAACACCAAGCCTCAGTGGTCTGAGTCAACCTATGATTAATTTGTTTTGCAGCAAAGTATCTTTGGCAGACGACTTCCTCCTGGTATTGCTGTAAGTGGTGGCAAGCTTGTTGGTAAGGTAAATGACTGAATCTACATTTTATCAAATGGGCTATACTATACATTGTACCAGCAGTCATGTCATTACATGTGCCAGGTGATAGTGGTTACCTGCTCAAATGCTGGCACCTTACACCATTCTTCAACCCCGCATTTCAGTGCTGTGCTGAGCACCATACACGCAAGTGGCGATGTGCCATGTGAAAGGTTGCTCTACCAGCCAATGAAAATCTGCAGAATTGTGATTGTGCATCTATGAGGTTGATTAACATAGTACATACTGTATATGGTTGTATCCAGATGACTACTGGTCAGGGTCCTAGGCATGTTCATGCACACACAATAAAATTGCATAGGCCAGGTTTTAGAAATCTGATTTTTTTTTGTGTATGCATATTTTTACTTTTGATTCCACACAAAGTTTTCTAAATGAAACTGCTGGTGATTCTGTTATGGTGTGGGGCACCATTCTGCCATGATTTATTTCCGCTTATACAAACCAGTTCATGTTCATCTAGTAGTGAAGCATTTCCATCTTGATAGTAAAGGTGATGGTCAAATCTTGGTGTAGGGTAAAAACATACAGGCTTATGGGGCATTGTTACTCCTTTTGGAACAGTAGGGACCTGTTCTGCTGCGATGGGTTACATCTGAACCGGAGGGGCACCAATTTGTTGGAGAAGCTAATGTGTAGGGTAGTCAAGGGAATGAGAGACAGTGAGTTTAGGGAAATTCAGGCTTAGAATTGTACTTGAGGAGACAAACAGTGGTATGAAAGCAAATATGCATAGTAATGTAAATTCTAACCCAAATTTTTAAGTACAAAAGTAAAATGAGTAACCCATTAAAAATAACTTGCCTTAATGTTGGAAGTATAATAAATAAGTCAAGTGAGCTGCAGTTGTATGTAGCTGAGCATAATTACAGTATGGTAATATAGCAATAAAACTGGCTAAATAACAAAGATGGGGATGAGTGTAACATGGATGGCTGAACATTTTTAGGAAGGATAGACAGACAAGAAAAGGAGGCGAGGATTGCTGTATATATCAAACAGAACTTTAACAGAGGTCTTTTTCAGTTAGATGATGAGCCCCATCTTAATGAGGAGGTCTAAATTCATCTGGAAAGCATTAGGGAATGAGGCCTTGTTTTAGGTGTTTGTTGTAGAACCCCAATGAAGGCAGCAATTTCAATGCAATGTCAATCTTTTTAGTAATAATAAAAAGTCACGTTTACATTTACAATCATCTCAAGGTTCTTTCCACAGATTAATCTAAAAAATAAAAATATACCACATTTACTTGGATTATTATCATTAATTAATACCGTGGTCATTTCTAATAAATATAAGTATAGCAAATGCAAAATCAACCAGGTATTGTTAAGCAAAATGTAACCATTAAAGTGCCAAACAACCCTTCATTCTTATCAGAAACAAGGTTTCCAAATTAAAATATTTATACATTTATACATTAAGGTTGACAACAGAACAACCAGATCTAATTAATATACTGTATACTGTATATAAAATAAATATACAGTATACAGAATGTAGCATCTTGCCTAGACAACCATTTAGTAAAAACAGTTTGATGTTATTAAAGTTAATGAAAAGATACAAAAGCAAATAAAACAGTCCATAGCAGTTTCAGTTGATTTAGGATGTAGATGAAGTTCTTGATTCCTGAATGTGACCAGCTTACACGGAGGAGAGGAAAACAAAAAACTCTTATAGTCATGAGGGTTTTAACTACCCAAATATTAACTAGGATAACCTTGCAAATAGTGGAGCACAAGCGCAGGATTTTTTATATGTAATCAGTGACTGTTTTTTACACAGTATGTTAAAGTATCAGCATGGGGGGGAAGCCTGTATAGATGTAATATTTTGTAACAATCAGGATTGAATTGTGGGTGAGGACTGAACCAATGGAAAGACCAAAAACTGTTACGATTGACAGATAATCTAGAATACACTGAATCATTAAATTGGGACTTTGGCAGCATACAGGCTTGGGCAGATTTGTGGCAGATAAAATTTGATGTAAGTAAATGTAAAGTATTAAAATTAGGAATTAAAAATGTTAGGTTTGAATACACATTTAGGAATTCACCTTATCAAAATCAAAAGTACCCCTTATGAAAAGGATTTAGGATTAAGAAGGCTCACAGAATGTCAGGTTATATAGCGCCCTGATGTGTGGAGTACAAGTCACAGGAGGTTCTGCTCAAGCTTTATAACACACTGGTGAGGCCTCATCTGGAGTCCTGCATGCAGTTTTGGTCTCCAGGGTACAATAAGGACATAGAAGTGCTGGAAAATGTCCAGAGAAATTTGACTAAGCTGATTCCATGGCTACAGGGGATAAATTATGAGAAAAGATTTAAAGAGCTGAACCTTTTTAGTTTAAACAAAAGTAGATTAAGAGGAGACATGATTAAACTGTTTAAAATTATGAAGGGAATTAGTACAATACTGTTACTTTCAAATGAGTTCAGCAAGAACACACGGAAGCAATTTGAAACTTGTTAAGAGTAAATTTCGCACAAACATTAGGAAGTTTTTCTTCACACAGAGAATCATAGCCACATGGAATAAGTTATCAAGTAGTGTGATAGACAGTAGAATTTTGGAGACCTTCAAAATTATACTTGATGTGTATGAGGATGTGAAACAGAGAGGGACATGATTCTGATTTCTCGCTAGTGAAAGCTACTTGCTAAGTCAAGGTGAGCACTTGTTTGAGATTCTATAGTGTTGCCCTCATCAAATTGCCAAATGAGGAAATTTCTCATGAAACAATGGTGCCACACCCCTGCAATACATTGAGTCAATACCAATGCACACTGAAGATATTCTGGTGGCTTGTCAAGAGAATTTATATAGGCATGTACAGTACTTTATTTTGTCACTTATCTGTGTATCTTTCTCATATCTTACTTGGGGGGGTGTAGTCATGTTCCTATTATCAGCTTATATTTAAGGAAGCATGCTGGCCGTGTTTCCAACCTTGGCTTTGAGCTCTGTTAAACTAATTTAGGCCTGGAAAAGTTAACGCATTAATTTTTGCAATTAATGTGGCCAGTCTAATGCATTAAAAAAAATGGTCATATCCAGGGCAGCCAACGAGGTGATCGACTCATACTGGTGTTCATTGTCTTGATTGATACATTGATGCAGGGGAGCAGGAGGAAATGGGGGAGGTAGGGGGAGTTTGTGACAGTTCTGGTGCAAAGCAAATAAAAAAATCTCAAAGATAAAAATTGTACTGTTTTTATTTTTCATTTCATGTTTTTGTAAGAACATCGAATCAATGTCGTACCACCTAAATGCAAAATAACTTATCTTTGGGTGGCACTAAAACCAAAAAAAGTCTTTAGTACTTCTTTATTTAACCCACCAGTCTGTCAGGTAGCTTGCAGTCCTGACAGCCCTAATATAATGACAAAATTCTACAAAACAGTAGTATAATGATTATCCCTACCCATTATTCCATTTTGCAATATCATCGCTAATTTATGCAAAGAACGCAACATAACCACCCAAGTAACACACCGTATCAGTTGTTAGCTGCTACAGAGAACTTTTTGCATGCCAGAAGCAAAGGTGTATGGCAGTGTTTTCCAACGTTTTTTCAGTGGTGGCACACTTTTTGTAACCCAAAAAAATCCCAAGACACTCCACTATTCTACCAACTTCAAAAACATTAAAAGTAATACACGTGCTAAACTGTCCCAATGGTCTTGACTCCCAGAGACGCTGTCAAAAAAATCAGTTTGGAGATTGGCGCTTGCAGACACAGCACTTATTGAGCACTCGTATGAGCACTGTAGCCACCCTCTGCGAGAGTCGTTGGCGAACGTGCAGTTGGTTCCTGGTAGCTGGAACCCCCGAAACTTCTTCCGGCTGCTACAGTGCACTCTTAAGTGCTGTGTATGCAAAACAGGGATTGCGGAGCAGCTTTTATGTCAGCTTCTCCAGGTAGTCCTGTCCTTCTCAGACAGGTCTCGACCACCTGAGGAGTGTGTTTCTCTCAGGTCAGGACCAAGGGACACTACACTGTAATTTCCACAGTGCACCAATTTTCAAGTCGTTGATGTTGATGAACAATTGATGATGGTATTTGTGCAGTTTTAACACAGTTTTAATGAATGCCCATTTAGGTGATGCTTATACTTTCAATTAAATCAGTCTTTAGCAGTGCATTTAAAATCTGAAGTCAGATTGGTGTTACTTTTATAGGTGTTTATAATACATTGGCCTTGTTTTCTCCTTCTTTTCAGCTTACCTTTTAGGAGGTCTTTCAAATTCAGGTTATACTTGCTCAAGTAGTATTTTGTTAAAAGTTCAGATTTAAGGTCATTTTTTAAGTTTAGGCTATGCCATTACATTGTTTATTCTACATTATTTTTGTGATTCAGTGTTTATTTATTTCATGATTTAAGTGCTTAGTTAATGGTTACATGTTTTAATGTTAGATGTGATTAATCATGAACAATTGCATAAAATATTGTGATTAATTTCTTTGTTTTTTAATCAATTCCCAGCCCTAAAACTAATTCTTCAACTTCATAGTTCCACTGGTAGAAATGCATTTAAGATGCAATCCAGTATACATATCATTGCACAAAGGGTTATGAGAATCTAGAACACATTGCAGAGACATTTAGATGAAGTGGAAGCCTTGATGCCTTTTGGCACATTGCAATTACCTATTATGTGACGAAGCAAGCCTAAAGAGCAAAATGGTCAATGCACATTCTTCAGACTGACGTTCATATGTAAAATCGTGGTTTTGACCTTTGTCTAATTTATCAACCAAGATTTTTGTTAATCCATAGAAAAGCAAATCTATAATGCACCAAACCTCCCTGTCCAGTCGTAATTCCAGGTTGGGCTGGAATGTCAGTCTCTAAATTTGATCCAAGAAAATCCCCAGACAGCTGTAATCCAACATGTTGTGAAAGTACAGTATAGAAGTGAACCAAGCCCTTGAGGCTGAAAGGTTTGTTAAAAAGAATTTGCATTTAAAGATATCTTAAAGTGGATTTCAGCAGTTCTGCTATTCAGATAATCTAAAACTAATTTCAAGAAATTTTAAAATAAGATACTGTAGTCAATGTTATACAATATCTGCAATATTTTTCAAGATATCACAAATACATTTTCAGATATCTCAAGTTGACCCACTCCATATTTTAAG
This sequence comes from Erpetoichthys calabaricus, assembly GCF_900747795.2. Lineage (NCBI taxonomy): Eukaryota > Metazoa > Chordata > Cladistia > Polypteriformes > Polypteridae > Erpetoichthys > Erpetoichthys calabaricus. The sequence continues at coordinate 176,174,343 of NC_041401.2, forward strand.
CAATCTGAAATTAAATATTGATATCGCTAAATCACTTTCTACTAAACTTTCTTTTTCTTCAAGAGGAATTTCTGTCTATTTTAAAATATCCCAAAATATATACTGACTCTTGAAGTAATAAAGAAGTCATTTTGAGAGTTCTAGAAGTGTATTTTGGGTATAATTAACTGGCATTTTAATAATAATAATAATAATAATAATAATTCATTACATTTATATAGCGCTTTTCTCAGTACTCAAAGCGCTATCCACACAGGGAGGAACCGGGAAGCGAACCCACAATCTTCCACAGTCTCCTTACTGCAAAGCAGAAGCACTACCAAATTTGTTTCCTATTTCTTGAAATGAGTTTTTATGGCATTTTAGGTAAGTTCAGATATCAAGGTCACTGAAGCTCGTAAAACACACCTCAGCATTCAAACCTCTTGTTAAATCAATACATTTGAAAGAATGATGGACAACAAGCCATTTTTGCCATTGTCAAGTGAGTGGCAAGAAACAACAACAATATGAACATATCTGTCCTCACTCCTGACATGGACATGATTGGGATGGGAAAGGAAGGTAAAGAAAAGCCACACAGACAGAGAGAGAATATGAAATACCCATACTGGCAGTGACCACACCAGGAATTGAAGCCTGGACCATGAAGTTGTGAGGCAGCCGTGCTAATCCCTGTTAAAACTCTCAATCCCAAATAATGGAAGCTTTAACCTCTCTGAAACAGAGTCTCTTTATGAAGTGCATGGCATACAGTATAATTTTCTTGGAAGTTACCCCAAGATTGTTAAACTTGTATTTTCATGAAACAAAAACGTAAACTTGTCAGGTATCAGTGTAATGGAAAATATGACTGTGCAGACTCTGATGAGACCTGCTTCCAGCATTTAGCAGTGACTCACGGCACAGAGTAATAATCACTGTGTCTACACACAACTCTGAACTATCATTTTATGAACTATATTAAATTTTTTCACTGATGTGTTGAAGATATTATCTTTTACCAGAGAAAATTCTAAAGAATACTTTGAAGAACATACGGCACAGACGTCTGCCAAAAATGATGTTCTTGTTGTGGTATGATGAATAAGAATGTACTAGAAAATCCAGGAACTCTCATTTTGTGTCAGCGCAATAGGAAATTGGAATGAATTTTATTGAGAGCATAAAGGAGTATGTCATGCAGATTTTATGTAAGTGCTTCTCAAACCCACTTGGAGTCAGTGCCTATTCCTGAGAAACAAAAACATTTATTTATATAGCACATTTGTTGTACAAAGAATGGAGCTCACATTACTTGAGAAAAAAACTCAAATCAAATTAGAATAAAATAAGAATAGGAATGAATGAAAATAGTATATAATTATAAATTAATACAAACTTACATAACACAGATTTACAAATAAAAGAAAAAGTAGAGCCCTTATATGTAGATTACTTGTTAGATCTCTAATGATAAGTCTGATGCTATGATCAGATGGCCAAACAGTACAGAAAAAAAAAAAAACCCAAAAAACTCCAGGGGCAAGAAGTGGGAGAAGAACACCAAACGTGCAGGGGCTGAAATCCAGAAACAGGCCTAGAAGTGGCACCAGTTTTCTGTGTGCCAGTTTGGAGTCACAGAGCAAGTTTAGAGTTACCAGTCCCCCTAACACACACTTCTGTGGAGATAGGAAGGACAATCTGAATATTTTGAGGAAAGCTTACATAGACACATGGAGAATGTGTAAATCCCATATACACAAGTAGTGTGGTATGGTATCATCACTGGATAGATATTTAAGATTGCAGCATTGGATTTTGGATCATGCCAGAAAAGCAAATTAATTTTGTGACTATAGTTAGGGCAAAGAATTAATGGGATACAGAACTTCGTGTGTGCTCCTCAGCTTCGATTTGGTTATCATGTTAGGCTTTGATGCTTCAGTTAAGTTTGTCTTCCTGGCTTTTTACAACTGCCCATTTCTGACTCTGATTTTATCTTTCTATTTCCTGATCATTTCACTACCAAAATGATAGAAGCTTATTTGGCAATGCATATGTCACCTGCTAACAAAATGGTGTGCTGGTGATGAGAAAAATTGCAGTGAAACATCAAATAAAGACAGCAATAAAAATAATCATGTCATGAAAATGGTTGAATTTAAAATAAAAATGTCCAAAAACCAAAACTAGAGCACACAAAACTCCAAAAACATTGCAGTCTCCCAGATGTTTCCTAATAGTAGAGAAAGCCTTCTGAAGCCCCTTACTCCTGTAATGTTCTGCAGTCATATATGTGCAGACAATGTGTGCCATGACACATCAGGCTAACCCCCAGCATCAAAAAGACCAACAACTTCACACTTGCGATCAAATTCCTTGATATTGACAAAGACATTATGAAATATTTATGATTTGCTATGTAAAAAATCCTGAGGTCACCATGGTCCATGCTGTCCAGTTTTCACTTCCTTTAGGTTAGTGATACTCAAAATATTGTGGTCCAAGAACAACTTTGCTAACATCAAGTGTAACACTGGACCACTTGAGTCTGACAGTCACCTGTTAGCGTAATTATCCATTACATGACAGATTTATTTATAATGAGGATTTATTTTACAAAAGGCATTTATGTGAAAAATACTCAGATTCAAATCCAATGTTGCTGCATTTACATTTCAAACTTCCAGATTCCATCCATCCATTTTCCAACCCGCTGAATCCGAACACAGGGTCACAGGGGTCTGCTGGAGCCAATCCCAGCCAACACAGGGCACAAGGCAGGAAACAATCCCGGGCAGGATGCCAACCCACCGCAGAACTTCCAGATTTCAGCCAGCAATTCATAATCAGCATTGATGGGTGTGTCACTGACAGCATGGACCACTTTGATCAGACATGGCCTCTCCAGACTGATATCAAAGTGAGTTAAGTAGAGTGATGTGAACAGTGACTGAGCTCGGCAGGACTAGAGTGAGACTGAGATTAAGAAGTGTAGAAAACTGAAGTGAGTGAGAGAGAGAGAGAGAGAGAGAGAGAGAGAGAGAGAGGGGGGGGGGCGACCACAATAAACAAAGAGGTGCAGAACAGAAAGGCTCCTGTTTACTCCTATGAAGCAAACATTGTTACTCTCTGAAAGAAAGTTAGAAGGTATGCTCCATTTTAGCATTTTTAGACCCAATTCTAATGTACAGTGGATTCAGTATTCAAATTTCTTCACATTTTATTGCATCGAAGATTTAATGTTAAATGAATAAATTTGCCATTTTTGTTCATCAAGCTACACTCAACAACACATAATGACAAGTAAAAACATGTTTTCAGAAAGACCTGCAAATTAATTAAAAATCAAAAATTCAAATCTCTCATTCAAAGAAGTATTGAGACCCTTTGCGGTGGCACTCCCAATTGTGGTCAAGTGCAGTCTGTTTGCTTTAATGCTCCTTGAGATGTATTTTGAACTTGATTGAAGTCCAGCTGTGCCAAATTAAACTGATTGGACAGCATTTAGAAAGACACACAGCTGTGTATAAGAAGTCCCTCAATTCACAGTGCATGTTAGGACAAAAACCAAGCCATGGAGTCCAAGAAACTCTGTGTAGACCTCCACCATCAATAGTGTTGTAAGGCATAGATAAGGACAAGGGGACATAACCATTTCTAAAGCTTTGAATGTTCCCAGGAGTACTTTGGCCTAAATAATTATGAAATGGAAAATGTTTGGAATCACCAGGACTCTTCTTAGAGTAGGCTATCTGGTCAAAGTAAGTAACTATGCAAGAAGGCCTTGGTCAGGAAGATGTCCAAGAACCCAATGTTCACTCTAACAGAGCTTCAGAAGTCCTCTGCAGAGGATACATTAAAATAAAAAGCCAAGTAATATAATAATCCTTATAATCTTGTACCAAAAATGTATAAAGAGAGAGTGAAAGCCATTAAAAAAACTTGAAAGAGATTGATATATACAAGAATATCAAAAAAGATCACAAAGGGTGTGTTTAAATGTAACCCAGAGCAAACAAAATCCAATCGACCATGCAGTAATCAAAAATCCACAACAACTAGAGCAAGGAGAGTTAAAAAAAAAAAGAAAATCAGAAGATCCAATTTTTACTTACACACAAAAAAGAAAGTTCACCAAACAACACTTAATACTGATCTGGAGAATATGACCATCTACTTGGAAAATATGGGCCGAAACAGTCCCTCAGCTGTATGTCATGTTGGCCCTGAGTCCTGATTATCTATTTTAAGGGGCCACAGGGCACATAGCTAAACACATTAAGACAAAATAGAAAATACATAAATAATGAATATTCAAAACATAATATGCAAAATAAATATGTTTAAATAGCATCAAAAAGAATAAAATAAATGAAACTACATTTAAGCCATAGTTGAGACCTGACTAAAAACATGACACAGCCTTTAAAGTCCTGCCATGTGATAAGTAAACTCTGTTCTTGTGGACTTTTATGTTAGCCCCTGATGGTCACAATACTGTGTTTGGGGGTCGCCTTTTGTGTAAGACAACCTCTGTCTTGTTCCCTTACTAAAAAAGGCTGCTTTCTGTCTGCCATTTATTATGTCATCTAGTGGTTTGAAGGTTTTGTGGCCTCCTGTTAGATATCTGTGGTGCCTGTTGCTCTTCTGCAGAGGAAGGTTGGTCCCTTTGTTTTCTTGTGGTAAACGCCTTGTTGCCACTCCTTAACAGCTTCACTCTCTCTGTACATAGAGGGTCGAATTCCTCTGGCTTGTAGAGTAATGGGCGAGTCTCTTGAGGTTCTTCATCATGCGCTGCTGTCCTTAAAGGTTATACAACCAGGGTACTACATGGCATGACCCACTTCCCCTTGGAAGCCACTGCCTGCACTGGCATTAAATGATCTTTCTTTTTACTAGTGTGGTTCTTTCTCTTAAAAGATCTTTTTGTGGCTTTACCCTGACTTGCGCCACCCCGATGCATCTTCTTGCCAAACATACGTCTTCATTTATTTCAAAGCTTAGCCTGTGAATTTCAAGCAACACTGAATAAATGTACCATGCTGCTTTTAGCTCTGACTAGCTATTATGGTGGAGTAGTTTTTACAGTATTAATGTCTTACATCTTTGGTCAACTGTGACCACTCATAACAACCTCTAAACCAGATGGCCACACCTGCTTGTGGAGGCAGGATGAGTAAAGGGCTTGAAAATGTAAGGCTTCGATACCAGGATCCTGCATGACTGTGAGGGCCATGGCTTCGACTTCTTTGAATTCTTTCCTGGGGAATTTTTTGGTACAGAAAGCAGATGGTTTGAGAACAAGGAGCGTCTGGGGGCACAAAACCCCCTTTAGACACTGAGCAAAAAAAATTGCTTCTTTATGTTGTGCATATTCAGCCACTATTCAAACCAAAATTTCCTTGTTCTGACAGAGACTCTGCCAAATAATTTCGTTCACCTCCACGAGTCCTGGTAAATATCAGATCACAAAACCACAAAATTCCTCATAATTATATAGAAGATAGATAACACCATGCAGAAAAGGAATGGCTCACATCTTTCTTCTTTCTATGGGGTGTGTTTCCAGATGAGAGGAGTGTCTGCACATCCACTTTTCCCATTTGTGTGAAATCTACACTTTGCCAACATAATGCCCATGACCCTCGTTCTTGGTGAACAACTTATTTTTAAATTAGCAGATGGGATTCACCCTACAAGTTATCTTCTTACTTTTAAACGTTTCAGTTATGTCACCTCTTAAGCTCTTGTTTATTCAAACTGAAAATATTCAGTGTCTTTAGTTTTAATTGAAACTCATACCCTATAGTACCAGGATTAGTCTAGTCGCTTGTCTCGGGACTTTTTCTAGTGCTGTTATACGAGTATTCTTATTATACAGAGACCAGAACTGAATGCAATATTATAGATAAAGCCTCATCATCTTATTTAGATATGGCTAGCCCCCCCCCCCCCCTCAGTTAATCTCCCTCATTGAGTCTAATATAGTAGTGCCTAGATGCTTAACTGTTTTTCCTTTCATTACCATAAAAGTTGGGTAACTTAGTCCCATTATTTCATATGCTTTGGGGATTTGATGTTTGTTGTAAAAGTTTCTTGGTTCTTCTCCAGTTTGGCACTTTCCCACCCCCCATATTAGGCAGTTTGGCTTTGTGTATCAGTGGTAACTCCATCTCTTTTCCACCTTGGATGCATCAGGGTATTCTTACTGTCAAGGATGTTTATGATGTCTCCAGGCTCTGGACATTACAGTCATTGAGGTCCAGTTGTAATGTCCCCACCTACTCTTTTTGATTTTACTTACAACTATGGTCTATTCTTAAGGTGACTGATATACCACTATCATTTCTACTTCCTTCTCATCCTCTCTATAAATTTTGCTGCTCCCTTTCCCCTTCCATGAAGCCAGTGCCAGCGCTGTGTGTGTCTCTGTGTAAAGTATCTTACAGGACCCTACCACTATTCTAAACCTGGCAGGTCAAGTTTTCCTGTGTTCCCCTATCTAATCGAAAGGAGTATTTAAAAATATTACTTTTTCCTCTAAGAACCTAAATCTTCAACACACCCAGTTCAAATATATTCATCATTTATATCTTAATCCCAAGAAGCATTTTGTCATTGGTCCTAACTGTCATCATTGCATGATCAATGCTCCAGGCACATTTTTGCACATATTCTTAGAATGCCCACCATTTTAAGCTTTCTTTCACTATTAAATAATTTAAGTTTAATACTATTAGGGCAACATTTGCAAGTTACCAATTTTTAGAAATTTCTCCAGTGTGTGGTATTTCTGAAAAAATGCATGTTAATACTTTATATACAGTAAGTAATCATTAACTTCCTTAAGCACTCTAGGATAAGTGTTATCTGGTCCTGGCAATCCAGCCTTTTTAATCTTAGATGCACTTCTCTTTGTCTCTCTTCAGTTTCTTTATGATTTACTTCTTAATAATCCCTCTAGCTTCAGGTAAGTTATCAACTTCTTCACATGTGAAAACTTCAGTAAAGTATGAATTTAGAGAATTTGCTGTTTCTTCCTATATATTTTGTATTTCATTCTTACTGTTTCTAATAAGGGTGGCACGGTAGTGCTGCTGCCTCGCAGTTAGGAGACCTGGGTTCGCTTCCCAGGTCTTCCCTTTGTGGAGTTTGCATGTCCTCCCTGTGTCTGCGTGGGTTTCTTCCCACAGTCCAAAGACATGCAAGTTAGGTGCATTGACGATTCTAAATTGTCCCTAGTGTGTGTGTGTGTATGTGTGTGCACCCTGTGGTGGGTTGGCGCTCTTCCCAGGGTTTGTTTCCTGCCCTGTGTTGGCTGGAATTGGCTCCAGCAGACCCCCGTGACCCTGTAGTTAGGATATAGTGGGTTGGATGGATGGATGTTTCTAATAAACATTCTTGATTATTTGACAGGTATTTTCTTTTTTAAATAGTAAAAGAACCTCTTAGGGCCAACTTAGGTATTTCCAGTTTTATTCTGTAATTTTTCTTTTACTTTGCCACCGTTTTTACTAGCAGTTCATTGCTTCCCTTAACTTTCATTTGAATTGGTGATGAGGTCAAAAATTCACTATTATTCTATCATTCTACAGTACAGTGCCAAATCAGAAAAAGCTGGGACAGTATGGAAAATGCAAATTAAAAAAAATAGTGATTCTTAAATTTACTTTGACTTTTATTTCATTGCAGAAAGTACATACTCAAGATGATTCATGTTTTGTCTGGTCAACTTCATTTCATTTGTTAATATACATTGTGGCGACTGGCCCGGACATAGACAGGCGGACACCGTAGGTTGAAACACCAACACACGTTTATTATACATTTATATAAGTGACACAGCACACAACCCAATACTCCCCCAAAGTCCAGGCCTCTCAATAACAATGCCTTCCTCAGGTCCGTCTCCACTCCTCTCCTCTCCTCCCGAGCTCTTGCCTTCTTCCTCCCGACTCCAGCCATCTGAGAATACCAAGTTATGAAGCGTTTCAGGTTTTATTTGGTCCCATTCTTCCTGTAAACATGTCTTAAGATGAGCAACAGTTCGGGGTAGTTGCTGTTGCATTTTTCATTTCAAAATTCTCCATGCATTCTTTAGTGGGGACTGGTCAGGACTGCAGGCAGGCCAGTCCAGTACCTATACCCTCTTCTTCCTCAGCCATGCCTCTTTAATATGTGCAGAATGTGGTTTTGCATTGTCTTGTTGAAAAATCCATTGACGTCCCTGGAAAAGATTTTGTCTTGAAGGCAGCATATGTTGCTCTAAAATCTCAATGTTTTTTCTGCATTAATGCTGTGTGACGAGTGGCCGGGTCACATGCCCAGCTGGGACACCCCTGCTGCATATGTTCCAGGGGAGCAATCATGGGCAGCTCAATACCTCCCCCGGGACGCTTGGTGGCAGCGTCCCTGGCCGACGGTGATTCCCCAACCTCCCGTAGGGCTCCATGGGAGATGGAGTTCTCCACAGCCCGGTTGGGAGCTTGTATGGCTGCGTGGTTTCCATAGCCCGGGCTGGACAAATCTTCAGTCCCACCCGGAAGTGCAATTGGAACCAGGTGGTCAAGCACCTGGAACACTTCCAGGTGGGCTATAAAAGGAGAAAGCCACCACCATTCAGTGGCCAGAGTCGAGAGGAGAGGACGAAGCTTCAATGGAGGAGTGGTGGTGCCAGAAGGGTGTGTTTGTGATACTGCTTATTAATAGTGCTTGAGTTGGGACTGTGTATTGCCTGTGGGTCACGGGGAAGATGTGTGCCACAGGGGAAGAAAATGAAACAGTTTTGGGTTATTTTATACGTGCCTCCGAGTGTATTCTGTACCGGGTCGGGCGCTATATAGCGCTATTGTTACAGCTGCCATCACAAAAGCATAAATCTTTGCCAAGGGCACTGACACACCCTCACACAATGATAGACCCTGGATTTTGGACTTGTTACTGGTAACAGTCTGGATGTTCCTTTTCCTCTGTGGTCCAGAGCACACAGCATCCATTTCTTCCAAAACAGATCTAGAATACTGACTGGTCTGACCACAATACACATTTCCACTGTGTGACGGTCCATCACAGATGCCTCCGAGCCAACAGCAGTCAAAGTCGCTTCTCGTCATGGTTGGCATAAGGCTTCTTTTTTGCATAGTGAAGTTTCAAGTGGCATTTGTGAATGTAAATGAGTATTGTAGTGCTTGACAAAGGTTTGCTGAAGTAATCCCTTGCCCATATGCCGATAACAGCTATTGATGAGTGGCGGCTCTTAATGCAGTGCTGTCTGAGGGATCGGACAGGCTTGCACCCTTGCCCTTTATGCACTGAAATTCCTCCAGATTCCTTGAATCATTTATTGATATTATGCAGTGTAGAGGGAGAAATATGCACATCCCTTCCAATCTTTATTTGAGGAACATTGTTTTTAAACATTTCAATAATTTTCGTCATGCATTTGTTGAAAAACTGGAGATCCTCTGCCCATCTTTCTTCCTCAAAGAGTCAGCCTTTCGTGGCTACTGCTTTTGTACCAAATCATGACTGCAATCACCTGATGACATCACCTGTTTGAAATCACACCCTTCTTTAATTATTTCACCTCATTACTGGCCCTAATTTGCCCTTGTTACAGGCCTGAAATGCAGTAATGGATGTATATTAACAAATGGAAAGAAGTTGACTAGACAAAACACTAAATATCTTGGGATCATACTGTCTGCAATGAAATAAAAATCAAAGCAAACTTAAGAATTACTACTCTTTTATTTGCATTTTCCATACTGTCCCAACTATTTCTGATTTGGGGTTATATATGTTCAAAATGTTGTGGAAAGTCTGTTGGGTATTTGTGTGTGTCTATCTGTGGAAAATCAGAATTGATTTTCATGACTTAAAATTACAGTTTTTAGCATAAAATTATCCTTTTTTTTGTTGTGTAGAACTCCTGGATGACTACATGCTAGCAAAGATGGAACCTTTTAGAACAGCAAGTTTTGAGATATCTGCTTGAATGTTGAGACCTGTGTACAATGATAACTTCCAAAAAAATTGACCTCCTTTAAACAAAATGCATTATGTTCGTCCTGTTATAGGCACAAAGCCAATTGTTTTTCCCTTGAAAACTAGAACTGCCTAGAAAGTGTTTCATTTAACTGGAGTTTTGCAGTCTACTACATTTAGTTATGTTCTAGGCCTATTGATTTTCAAAATTTTTGCACAAATAGTTTTACAGATAAATAATTTAATTAAATATACATGCACACACCCATGCACAAACTAAAAGAAGTTTATATGTAAACATAGCGGACAGCTTGTATGCCCTCCCAGAGCATGTGCTAAATAATGAAGAGAAGGAATTGAACACACAAACACACACATACACACACATCCCTCGATCTGTAAAGGTCGACGTGGACAGAGGCATTAAGCCACCACTGTACCAATCTATCAATACAGTTTGTTTACTTCAGTTGACACAATGCGTTTAGTTTCAAATTAATAATATTATTGTAGTTGTTCACTTCAATCAATATCCTGTTAATTTAATTGTACATTTATTTGTGCACATAATGCATATTATATAAGTTAATGTACTTTATATTATAAGTACAATTGGTTGAATTGTGTTGTAAAATCTTCTGTTGAGTGGTTTCCTGTGGCATCACTTAAGTGTAATTTACATGAAAGTACTGTATAGACAATTCCATCCCGACTTTTATATTAAACTAGCTGAAATACCCAGCATTGCCTGGGAGGAAAATAAAGTGTTTTTTTTTTAATTGTTTGAGAAAAATATAATTACAAAAAAACACAACTTTAAAAATAAAAATAAATTAACAAACAATGAAGACTCACTAATGTGCTTGTCTTGCGGTCTTGTATGTATGTTATCATCCAGTTGACACTTGGATCCGGCCAACTCTGTTTAATTTCAAAAGCGACGGGCACAGTGGTGCTCAAACAAAGAATGCTGGCAGTCACCTCCAGTTCGCCCTCTGGTGGTCGTTCCGAGTGTCAACTGGATGATAACATGCATACAAGACTGCAAGATCACCCCCACCCCCTCCACCCTACCCAGAAGGGGGTGGGTTAGGGGTTGATTTCACCCTACAGTATTTTTAGTCGACCAATGAGAAATATGTGTACCAAGTTTCATGAAAATCGCTCCAGCCGTTTGGAAGTGATGCTGGAACATACATACACACATTGACTTTTATATATATAAATAAATAAGTAGATTTTCTTAAACCTTAATGTTTTGTGCTTTTCTTAATGTTTGTTTACTAAATTGCCTTTTTAGGAGTCCTTATTGACATAGCTAATAAATCCTAGCAACCTCTCCCTGTTCATAAATACACACTGTGTCTTAGCCTAAATGCTTCTGGAAAATCACAGCCATATTTTTGTAATTATTTTTCCAAATCCACAATGATACACATTCTCCATGAAAAACATGTTTTATTGTAATACCTATCTGTATTGCTTCTCTTAACAGTAGTGCAAAATTCATGAAAATATTTCACATAAATATGTAGGCTTAATTTACATATACAGTAAAGAAATGCCACAACTCACATGTAATAACAGAAACAGACTGCAACTCAGGAAAATGACATTTACAGTAACAACAAGCAAGATTCCATTTCTTGTTTTATTTATAGATATATATTTTTAAATTCTGTGCATATAAAGGCCAAAGTTCTGTTACACTACATTCCCCTGCGGTGTTAGAAAGAAACTGAATAATAAATAAATAAATAATGGCATATGTAGTGCGTTAGAAAAAATAAATAAAAACTACAAAGAGCAGCTACAAAAAGATTTTCTGCTTTTCCTGTTGGATTCCTTGTTTCTGCAGGCATCTATGCAAGACAAGCAAAATCCTTAAAAAAAAGGAAAACACAACTTCTTAGAAGTTTTCTTTCATTCAAAATACTGTATTTTTTTCCTACTGTATTACCTTGGAGGTTTTTCATTCAAACTGTGATGCCTGGCCGCCCCATACATGCATTGCTAAATAAGGAGATGACCTTAGTCGATAGGTAACATAAAGTTGGTAGGGTCAAACTTCAAAAACAATACATGGTAACTCACTCAGATAGAATTGGGAATTGTTTATAGTAAGTACTGTAAAAACACTGATTTTCTTTTCTTGAAAATTTGCTTTAAAAAAAGGAAATTTGTGCAAAACATTAATTTGTGTTATTGGCATTTCAAAACACCGAATTTTAACCTTCACTCAAGTAGATACTAAACTTTTCCTAATAGATGGTGGTACACATCCTTTGGGACATTTGACAGATGGTCCAGATTATTTTCTGGATTGTTGCTTTTTCTGATCACTGTTAACCCAATAAAAACAAACAAATGAAATCTAAAAACCCTGCTCTTCACAACCTCCTAGCCAATAATCGGCCATCACCACCATGTCTGAGGTCAGTTTGGAGGGATTCTGTATTTGTTTATACCTGTTAGCACCAGAAAAAATGTTGTGATCAAAACATGATAGTCACCTTCCCTGTGGTCCCTGTTTGCTTTTATCAGGTTAATCGAGTGTAACCACTTCCTCACTTGTGTTTTTTTTCCATTATCCTGTCAGGAGGAAGATTCACTTGCTACATTAAGGCAGTGACTGAGAACAGAGTTTTTGCTATATTACATTTGATTTAAATATTAAAATCAAGATATCTGAGTTTGGATCTAAGATCACAGATTCAGATTTTACAGAGTGTGGGAAACAAGCTTGAAGAGAATGACAGTCCATCACCATGCACACTGACAGGGGGGCAGCTTAGAGTTGCCAATTATTGTTATGTATAAATTTTGGGCTGTGGGAGGTAGATTTAAGTACCTGAAGGAAAATGCATGATAGAATGTGCAAACTCCACACAAACAACAATTATGTGTCAGATTCCGCTCCGGGACACTAGACTAACAACTGCACAGCCCTTGTCCATGTTAAGAACAGCTTGATCATTTTGATACTTTATGTTCTCACTCTGTTTATGCTTCCTGCATGTTTTTTTTTAAGAATAAAATGTGCATTTTGATACTATTCTAGGAGGTGGCAGACTCCTATTTGTATTCGACAAACAATCGTTAATTATGCGGAGTATACTTTTTCATAGCGTCCAGTCCATTTCAGGCTTAAAGTTCCTCCTGTTTTGCTGATGTTCTTTTAACCTGGACATTCTTATATTTGGCTCGTGTCCCTGTATTACATGTTAGCCAGGCTGTGTTCCCTCGCTTATGTTTGGTTTTTTTTTTTTGATACTTCTGTTGTTTTTGAATTATTATTTTCCATTTATTTTTTTGTTTTTATGCATTTTTTGTTAATATTGTTATGTTTATTGGATAGATTATTACTTAATGTATTGTGCATTTATGATGTTTACTCATGTTCCTTATGTTCTGTGGGTGGAACCCCAAAATGGTCACCGTTACATCACTGTTAAAAGAATCCCCCTCACCCTTTATATTTCAGGTTGAGGTGTAGGCCTCTCAGAGGATCATTTTTTTTATTATTAATAAAACAAAATGGTGCAAAGAACTGAACAGGCCTTAAAATAAATGAAAATCTGACCAGGATGTGACTGATCAGCCTCAAAGACATGCTTCACCCCAAAATATAACGAACAGGCTTCAAAAGCCTCACAGGCCCAATATGTGGCCTAGGATTTTAAAAGTTCACAGTACTCAAAATATACAAAAATGAACGTCAATGAAGATGTTAACTATAAACCTCTAGCTAAATCAGACAAAGGGCAAAAAATAATCTTTATTAATAAATGATTTATTTATATTAAACAAAGGGAGATCAAAACTGGCAAGAAGAGGTTAAAACGGGCAAATAAGACAAAAAGATACGCCTAAAAAGGTAATCCAAAGCAAACAAGCCGAAATCACTAAATCAAAGGCAAAATCCAATAAACAAGAACAAAAATCCACAGTAACCAGAAAATCCAATCCAACATTCACGCTAAATCTTCATTCCACTCCACTACTGAACCTCTGAGAGATCTCCTACACTTGGAGGCGGCCCCTACACAAAGATGCAGTGGTGGCCCTTTTGGCATTCCACCCACAGAACACAAGGAACATAGCCAAACAGCATAAATACACAATAAAAAAATAAGACATAAATCAAATTACATAAATACAAAAATACCTGAAAAATAATAATTCAAAAACAAAGGAAATAACCAACAAGACAAAAGCAAACATAAATCAGGGAACAAATCCTGGATGAAACATAAGCCTGCTTTTTGTGCTGGGCTACCTTAATGTGGCCCATCTCATTCACTTCATGAACTACTTCTACTCTTATGGACATTCAGTGCAGTTTATAATACATCTTTAATGCCACTTGCTTATTTTTAAATGTTTGTTAAAGTAGAAGATGACTGACTGAAAACCTACCCAAAATTCATATCAGTATATAGACATAGGTCTTTCATTAAAAGAGCAGGAATGCAGTCATCCCATAAGGCTCACAGTGATATCTTGTTTACGTTCTTACCAAATGGCAATCGAGATGAAGGAGATCTCATCAGTGCCCAGTTGGCACTGTCCACACCCTGCTTGACTATGCTCTAAGCATGACAATAAGCTATGGTAATAAATCATTGATTTATCCCTTTACTAAAAAGTGCTCAATTAAAAAAATACATGCTGCATATGCTTAATTGCTTAAAGTAGGATACAGGCCTTGGAGAGTTAGCTGGGTAGGTCATGGAATCTAGTCTCTGTTTTGAGTTACTTGAGCTCCAATTACTTTGGTCTTCTACATTTAAAACTATCTGAACAGGAGGATGCAATATAAGGCAAAATAAGATATGGAGGGGAATGAGGAGTTACACATCCTGGGCCTGCCAGGCATCAATAAACATACAGTCGATCAAAATATCAGTGAAAGCATATACCGCCTGAAATCACTAGTGTCCAAACCGGTCACACGTGTGCAGCTACATATTGGTTTTTAAAGAAATAAATTAGTGATTAAGAAGGACTTCTAGATCTTCTGACCAAGCAGTCACTTTTGTGGTGCACCAATCATAAAATAACATATTACAATAATATGGCATGTGCAAATTAAAGTCGTATTAGCTTCAAAGGCTGGCTTGTTTGGTACCCACCCATATTAGCCATAATCGCTATTAAAATGCGGTAGACAATAAATGGAAAATCTGTTTTCTCGTTCTTTAACTAGTGGCGTGCATCACACAGTACAGTACTTAGATTAAGAAACAAATTCACAAACAAAAAAACATGAAAACGTGAACTGTGTACCAACCCAAAATAAGCTGCTCTTATTTTCCTGAATTAGAGTAAAATGAATGATTTTTTTTAAAATACTGCTGTACCCACACTGTACACTGGTGCTTTTTTTCTTTTGTTTGGGTATATCATTTTATCTAACTTTTTATTAGAAGTCTTAATGTACATAGAAACTCATCAGGAGCTGCCTAAATGTAATAGTCAAATTTCTGGAAATAAAATTTGGTTTGCTTTGCACATTGGTATACTGGAATGGCAAATTCCACCACAGGAGTAGCGCAGATGGCAGGAGTGAGCATTTAGAAATAGGCAGTATAATGGTCATCGCTCCTGACCTTACACTAACAATGAGCCTTCTGATGTTTTGCCTTCAATAAATTCCTGCAATGACTAAACATTTACTATTTATTTAGTGCTTGGCAGGATATTGGCTATGTTAAAAAAGGCCTATTTAATATTTTCTTCCATGATTGGACTTATTTAGTGGCACCATCTGTTATTCTTGAATTTAGGAAACACTATCACATTTACAATCATTCACGTATTTAACTTTACAAATATATAAACAGTTTAATTTCTGAATGGAATATCAAAGGGTGCAATATCAAATAAATGGGTTTTTGCAGTAGATATACCTTTGTAATAAATGATTAAGTAATCAAGGGGAATTACAATCTTTTTTCAGTTTTACTGCTTTTAACTTGTATTTCTGTGTGTGGATTTTTTCACCATTATTTTAACTTCAGGGTAAAAATAATTGCAGTACTAGTTTGTTAAGGTACTGGAGGTTCTTCCATAATGGGAGGTGGCTCCACCTGCTGGAGAAAAGAAGTACTGCAAAAGTAAATGTGTGCCAAAATGACCAAATGACAGCAAGCATGCAGTGCAGAACCAGTCCAAAGTCACATTCCCAAGCCAACCATTCTTTAACTTAGGCTAAAACTAAGTAAATCTGAACTAGTGTACACATAACTATGATACACATTATGACAAACAGTCTAATGTCTGTGTGAACCAGGGCACCTCTTGCAGTTGTCTCCAGGATTCTGCTTTCCAGAAGCTGGCTTAAATTGTGAGCACATGTTTATACAGAGCAATTCCTTCTTTTTGCCAAACACTGGAATCCAGCAGAGGTAAGGTGAAATATCATTCTTTGTCAAAGGCTGGTTGAAGACACAGAGAGGGTTGGAGATGAGGGAGGAGGAAAGTTTAAAAGTTCAAGAATGGCTACTCCAACACTGCTCCTCCGGGTAAACATGCAAGAAGCAGCAACCCACTTGTTGGTGCGAGGGTTATATTTTTCAATGGAGTTGAGGCTGGAGCTTCCATCATTTCCTCCCACGGCATAAAGCCACCCATCCATTGCTACAAGATCGTGTGTACTTCTGCAAAGGAAAGATTATGATTGTAAATGTAAATTGAAATATTAAAACATTTCTGGATTTAATAGTTAAAATATTTTTTGCGAAATGCAGGCGGGCTTTTGTTTGTTTCTGGGGAGTCAGAGTTCCCAGGTTTAGTAACTGACAGGCTAAGTAGGTGTTAAGGAAAAGATCACCAGAGGGAGTGACAGACAGGAGCAAACAGGAAATGGGTGAGGCAACACCAAGATCTGAAAACAGGCTAGGGTGAAAAGGCCAGGAGAAGAAAGCCAAAAACACAACATCAGAATCATGGAAACCAAAAACAGTTTGGAAATCATAACATTCTAACACTAATTTGGGTTTCTTTCCCCTAACTAACATTACAAAAAGTCTTAGAAAGATTTTTGTTTTGAATTTACCACTCAGATGTCAGGAGCTACGTGCGAGGTTCAGTGAGGAAGGGTTGCACAGCACATTTTACATGGGTCCGTCAGAGAGTGCTGTGTTATTTAAAACAAGGGGGCTCCGCCCCCTGCTCGCTTCGCTCGCCTACCCCTGGCGTTTTGAACCCGCGCCCGCTGGGCAGCCACGTGTGAGGATCGAGGAGTCAAGCTTTTTTTTTTGAAGCTTTTGAATTCCGGTCTTCATTATCTGTAACCTGCTGTCCATGTGTTTGGCCCCGTACTTTAACCTGTTTATGATGTTTTACTTTGCTTTCTACTCTTGTCTTTCATTTCTGATCTTGCTTTATTCTGCTTTTGTTTCAATGACACTTGGTCCGTGGTGAATCTATTTTCCCTTTTTCGACTAATAATTTTCATATGTTTGCGATACTGTGATGTTGATCGTACTGTTAATAATGCATCACGCACGTTGTAGGCGCCTGCGTTCATTAATTATATCCAGGCAGGCACGTGTTTGTATCTCGGTTACTGGAGCTGTGTCGTGTTTAATCCGTGCCTGCTTTGCCTATGCAGTTTGAGATGCGCGTTGTAGGCGTCCATGTTCATTAGACCTGTCCATGCGGGTTCGGTGTCGAAGCTGTGTTAGTTGTTGAGGTGTTTGGTTTTGGAGCCGAGACAGTTTTGCTTACGCGGTTTCAGACGCGTGTCCGTACCATCTCGGGTTTGATGTATGAACCTTTGTGGACTCCGTAGTGTGTCACGTTTCACTCTGGGGCGGGGCGTTGACTCCTCTTGTTTTACTATGTCTCCTCCTGCGCTTTCACCACGCATTAGTGCCACTCACAATATGGCGGCGACGCCTGCGCCTGCCATATTATGTCGGTTTTTACCATGCTGTGTAGGTGCCTTTGCCTTTTGTACTTTACCGCGCCTTCTGACGCACGATGTAGGCGCCTGCACCTTCCGGGTCCGCCCCGGCTGTGTGGTATGGACGTTTAACTGTCGCTGTTTCTGCCTTTATATTCTGTATCTCGGTGTGCACGTGTTTCGTGCCTAGGTTTTTTTGAAGCTATTGCATTCTAGTTTTCATCATCTGTAACCCGCTCTCCATGTGTTCGTCCCCGTTCTTTAATCCCTTTATAAAGTTTGACTTTGTTTCCTAGTCTGTGTTTTATTTCTGACCTCGCTTTATCCTGCTTGCGGCATGTCAGACGGTTCGTAGTCTTTCTCGTTTTATTCTGGGCAGGGGAGCTTTGTTCTGTAACCTGCTCTGCATGTGTTTGTCCCTGTTCTTTAACCTCTTTATGACGTTTTACTGTTTCCTACTCTGACGGTTAGTAGTTTCTCCCGTTTCACTCTGGGGGGGTTGTGCTTGTTTCCTACTCTGTGTTTTATTTCTGACCTCGCTTTATCCTGCTTGTGGCATGTCAGATGGTTCGTAGTCTTTCTCGTTTTACTCTGGGCAGAGGGGCTTTGTTCCATAATCTGCTCTGCATGTGTTTGTCCCTGTTCTTTAACCTCTTTATGACATTGTACTTTGTTTCCTACTCTGACGGTTCATAGTCTCTCCTGTTTCACTCTGGGGTGGGGGGGTGGGGGCTTTGTGTGGCACTTGCACAGTATGTCTTTTGCATCCACGGGCGGGTCCCTGCGTCCATATCCGGTTTACCATTCTCGTTTAGTAATATGGATATGGATACTTGATTTGATTCAGTGTGTTTTATAGTTTCCTTGACAGATTTCATGTTTTTTTTTTTCGCTTTTTTGTATTTTTAACACTTTCATCATCATCGAATAGCCTATACATTTACATGGTTTTTAATTACATCATTGTCTTGTCTATTGATTTCTTTGTAAGTTGCCTTGGGTAAAGGAATCAGCTAAATAAGGAATGTTAATGACTTTTTTATGCAAGGTGAGGTTATAATTATTTGGCTCATGGATGCAAGCAAACAAACAAAAGAATTCCAGCTGTACTTCAGGTTAGGACAGAACAACTTAGTTGTTGTAGGGTGAGCTTATTCTTTTACAGATAAGAGTGTACAAATGTCCCACAGACTATTCTTTTAGTGTGCTGAATCAGATGTTACCGTTAAATCAATGGAGCTGGTGGGCAGTTTGTTGGCTACCAAGAGATAAGCTTCCAGGAATATCACCAATTTAGAAAACATGTATCAGTGTGTAGATCTCTGATTTAGATCATTGGCACTGTAATGTGTGGAAAATTACAACTGGATTTTGTGCATCTTGAATGAGAGGAATTTACCAAATCCGAGACCATGGTCCTCAGCTGGAAAAGGGTGGAGTGCCCTCTCCAGGTTGGGAGCAACATCCTGCCTCAAGTGGAGGAGTTTGAGTATCTTGGGGTCTTGTTCACGAGTGAGGGAAGAATGGAGCGTGAGATCAACAGGCGGATCGGTGCGGCGTCCGCAGTAATGCGGGCTCTGCATTGGTCTGTCGTGCTGAAAAAGGAGCTGAGCCGAAAGGCAAAGCTCTCAATTTACCAGTTGATCTATGTTCCTACCCTCACCTATGGTCATGAGCTATAGGTAGTGACCGAAAGAACGAGATCGAGAATACAAGCGGCTGAAATGAGTTTCCTCCGCTGGGTGTCTGGGCTCTCCCTTAAAGATAGGGTGAGAAGCTCAGTCATCCGGGAGGAGCTCAGAGTAGAGCCGCTGCTCCTCCGCATCGAGAGGAGTCAGATGAGGTGGCTCGGGCATCTGATCAGGATGCCTCCTGGACGCCTCCCTGGTGAGGTGTTCCGTGCACGTTCAACCGGGAGGAGGCCCCGGGGAAGACCCAGGATACGCTGGAGGGACTATGTCTCCGGGCTGGCCTGGGAACGCCTCGGGATTCTCCTGGAAGAGCTAGAAGAAGTGGCTAGGGAGAGGGAAGTCTAGGCATCTCTGCTCAAGCTGCTGCCCCTGCGACCCAACCTCGGATAAACGGAAGAGGATGGATGGATGGATTTGTATTAGCTTTTCTTAGTGACTACAGCAAAACAACAAACAAGAAAAGTCATAAAAAGTAATAATGTCATCAAACCTTCGTATGTTCATTGGAGAAACACTTTCCCAAGTATTTGTTTTTGGGTTATATCTCTCCACTGAGTTCAGACAGCTTGTCCCATCATTCCCTCCGGCCACATAAAGCATGCCTTCCAAAACAGCTACTCCTGCACTGCTTCTGCGGCTGAGCATGTTAGCAATCGGACTCCATGTATTTGCCTACAGAAGAAAAAGTTAACAAGTTTACTAAAGCCATGAAAATTAGGTGGACAATTCACTTTCACGTTGAACACTTCTATATTATTACATTATTTTACTTCGGTCTTAACACTTTACTTTAAATTGAAGTAACACCGTTGCATGGACGTTTTTCTTGTTTGCTCATACTACAGAGTCCTACATTTGAAACCCTCCCATGCTCTGTCTATTCTCCCAATATCTGTATGGTTTTTCCCTAGATACTTCAGTTTTCCTCACACATCCCAAAGACACAACACAAAACCAACACCATGTGAGCGACTGTGCATGTGAATATGAAGGACTGGCCTATTGTCCAGGGTTGGTTCCAGTCTTGCCAAAACAGACCAAGATAGAAAAAAAACAGGTTAGAAAATGAAACACTAAGCAGTAAGAAAGAACCAATCCTTGATGAGATGGTGGCACATTATCATAAAGCATATACATTTGCTTCTTTTATAGTCTAGTTTTTTTTGGTTTTGTGTGCATCAGGCTTCAAAACTAACAAAAAGTAAGGACTACTAGTAAATAAGATTTAATAATTAAATAGAAATAATTGTCTACTCTTATTAAAGTACAAATTTAATGAAGTGCAAGATTTAAGGGAATACAGGAAATGCATTCATATAATACAGAGTTTTTGAAATGAAGACATGACTGGTGACCAGTAAATAAGGGGGAAAGGCATTTCTTCATTTCAAAAGTTTAATATTATGTGAATCCATTTCCTGTTTATGATGTGCATCAATTTTTAGAGAAGTATCTATTTGACAATATTTTGATAAAAATGCATGTGTTTTGCATGTTTTGAGGAATGACTTGATAATCCATCCATCCATTATCCAACCCGCTACATCCTAACTACAGGGTCACAGGGGTCTGCTGGAGCCAATCCCAGCCAACACAGGGTGCAAGGCAGGAAACAAACCCGGGCAGGGCGCCAGCCCACCGCAGGGCGTGCACACACACACACCAAGCACTCACTAGGGACAATTTAGGATCGCCAATGCACCTAACCTGCATGTCTTTGGACTGTGGGAGGAAACCGGAGTACCCGGAGGAAACCCACGCAGGCACGGGGAGAACATGCAAACTCCACGCAGGGAGGACCCGAGAAGTGAACCCGGGTCTCTTAACTGCGAGGCAATTGTGCTACCCACTGCGCCACAGTGCTGCCCATGACTTGATAATGGACATCTGAATTATGCAACACAAGTAACATGACATTTTCTTTTTTTCATGGATCTTTTTCATATTGTTTGCTGTCATACAGCATTGGTCACCATTGGCTTGGCTTATTTCATAAACTTTTTTAATCTTTGTTCTCAATGAAAACAGAGATTAAAATTTTTTCTTGGTCCTCACTGCGAAACACATGTGGTAAGTAACGTATAAAAATATACTGTACATAACTTTTTGGGTGGAGTATTCTTTATATGGGTGTTAAAAATGACAAAAAGTAAGTGTTGCTAGAGATATCCTCTGATCTCAATTTTTGTGTTGGACAATAATAAAATATTTAAATTTAAAACACAGTGAAACTAAAAATTTTACCTTATTCTTTAAAACTTGATTGTACGACTAAGTTTATTTTACCTGTGGATCATATTTCTCTACTGTTGCAAGGTGGGAGGAACTATCATATCCTCCAACAGCATAGAGATTTCCATCTGCAAAATATTTTAAAAAATCAGTGTTAAAATAGTCTGTAGGTTTCTCTTCCATTTACTTACAGAAAACACTAGCTAAGTTGACAAATTCTGGTACTTCTAACTCCATAAAGCCCAGAGAATTATTTTTATTTATTACTTGCTGCTCCCTGCGGCTCCACCTGCGTAGTAGTGAAACAAGACAAACTCCCCTTGGCCTGCTACGTCTCTTTTGGATTTGCGCAAATAAATCGGTACTGCAAGTGAACTATGATACTTAGCGTGATGAGAAAGGTCGCAAAATCAATGGGAATGTTCAAGCAAATTATAGAAAAAAACCCGATCTAAATCTGGTAAGTAGTTCTCTTCTGGAAAGCAGACAGACAGACAGACGTTGGATTTTACATTATATATATATATATATATATATATATATATATATATATATATATATATATAGAGAAGAGAAGGTCTGCGATACAGTTTGCATATTTGCAGCTGGAGATCCACAAAGGGAGAAAATGAATCACGTATCATACAAGTAGTTTTTATTCCAGAGCTTTCAGCCCCTATCAGGGGCCTTCATCAGAGAATAATGCTTAGACTTACAAGAATCAAAGGCAATATGGGATTGCTAAAATATAAAGTGCAATATAAATAAAATTTATTATTATTATTATTATTATTATTATTATTATATACAGTACTGTGCAAAAGTTTTAGGCAGGTGTGAAAAAATGCTGTGAACAAAGAATGCTTTAAAGTGTTACTCATATATTTTCATCAATCAACAAAATGCAGTGAATGAACAAAAGAGAAATCTAAATCAAATCAATATTTGGTGTGACCACCCTTTGCCTTCAAAACAGCATCAGTTCTTCTAGGTACACTTGCACACAGTTTTTGAAGGAACTCGGCTGGTAGGTTGTTCCAAACATCTTGGAGAACTAACCACAGATCTTCTGTGGATGTAGGCTTCCTCACATCTTTCTGTCTCTTCATGTAATCCCAGACACACTCGATGATGTTGAGATCAGGGCTCTGTGGGGGCCATACCATCACTTCCAGGACTACTTGTTATTCTTTACGCTGAAGATAGTTCTTAATGACTTTGGCTGTATGTTTGGGGTCGTTGTCCTACTGCAGAATAAATTTGGGGCCAATCATAGGCCTCCCTGATGGTATTGCATGATGGATAAGTATCTGCCTGTATTTCTCAGCATTGAGAACACCATTAATCCTGACCAAATCTCCAACTCCATTTGCAGAAATGCAGCCCCAAACGTTCAAGGAATCTCCACCATGCTTCACTGTTGCCTGCAGACACTCATTATTGTACCGCTCTCCAGCCCTTCGACGAACAAACTGCCTTCTGCTACAGCCAAATATTTCAAATTTTGACTCATCAGTCCAGAGCACCTGCTGCCATTTTTCTGCACCCCAGTTCCTATGTTTTCATGCTTACTTGAGTCGCTTGGCCTTGTTTCCATGTCAGAGGTATGGCTTTTTGGCTGCAACTCTTCCATGAAGACCACTTCTGGCCAGACTTCTCCAGACAGTAGATGGGTGTACCTGGGTCACACTGGTTTCTGCCAGTTCTGAGCTGATGGCACTGCTGGACATCTTCCGATTTCAAAGGGTAATCAGCTTGATGTGTCTTTCATCTGCTGCACTAAGTTTCCTTGGCCGACCACTGCGTCTACAATCCTCAACGTTGCCCGTTTCTTTGTGCTTCTTCAAAAGAGCATGAACAGCACATCTTGAAACCCCAGTCTGCTTTGAAATCTTTGTCTGGGAGAGACCTTGCTGATGCAGTATAACTACCTTGTGTCTTGTTGCTGTGCTCAATCTTGCCATGACATGAAACTGTCTTCCACAACCTCACCTTGGTAGCACAGTTTGTCTGTTCCTCACGCAGTTTTAAGCCTCCTACACAGCTGTTTCTGTTTCAGTTAATGACTGTGTGTCAACCTACGTGTGACATTGATGATCATTAGCACCTGTTTGGTATAATTGGTTGATCATACACCTGACTATAATCCTACAAAATCCCTGACTTTGTGCAAGTGTACCTATAAGAATTGACGCTGGTTTGAAGGCAAAAGGTAGTAACACCAAATACTGATTTGATTTAGATTTTTCTTTTGTTTGCTCACTTTGCATTTTGTAAATTGATAACAATAAACAATCATTATTTATATTTCTGAAAGCATTCTTTTGCACAGTACTGTATATCAAAAGTTACGTGGGGGGGGGCTAAGTCAGTGTGAATGGGGGGGGGGGTTATTGGTTGTAAAGATTTTATTTATTATGAGCATGTTCTTCTTAAGTTTGCATATGCTGGGTTTATGTCCAAATGTCTGTTGATGGCATTCTCATTTGATTGCCAAGATTCAGACAGCTCTCTGGCACTTTTAGTACTGGCCTTAAATCTTACTTGTACATTGTCCCAGTTAAATGTAAAATTGGAAATTGACGGTCTCCTGCGCAAACTTCGCACTTGGTGGTAGCGTTCAACGGGAGCTCCATTTTCAAGGGAAGCCAAGCCAAGATTGAGCATCCCAGCGAAGCCGCACATGCTTGTTTGGGAGTGGAGGAAGCACCAATCACAACAGTGTGGCCAACAGCCGTACGAACAGGATTGCCCTCGTGTAAATATACATATTGGTCTTGAGGCATGCACATTTGTTATTGCTACATTTCAGAATTTTAATACTTTTCCATATTGTACATTTCACAGAGTCACATCTTCTCATATATTAAAACGCCTAACGGAAGCACATGACCTGCCAACAACAGCATCTGCTTTATGTAACTTGCATTGGAAGCACACTGGGCAGCCAAAAGGATAAAGAATTTAGTTGATGGACTGAAGAATGATAAAACAGGAATCACTTCTTTCCTGATAAAAGTAAGTAAACTTTTCTCATCTGAATAAGAACAATATGTACAAAATACTTTTGCTTTTCAGTTATACAAACTTGTGGTTAAACATATACCTTGTTTACATCAGCAAGGGAACAGGGGAAAACTCAAAAGCTGGCCTCACCGAGGTGATGAATTCTTATATTACATCCATTAAAAACTGTACATTTCTTATTCTATTTAAAGATAATTTAAAGAAAGTAGCAAATAAGCCAACAGAATAGCTTTTGATTTTTTTTTTGTTTTACATTTACTGATATTTTATCCCATTCACATGAACAATGTGGTGCAATGAAATTTCTTTATTTGTATTTACAATCTTGGCTTGCTTGCTGTTTGTCACTTTTAGTCAATAGGTCTTAGTTAAACTTATTTTACTCATTTACACATTATTTATAAAAACCACAGGTAAATAAAAAATTACAAAATGGCATTTTTTACTCAATTTGCTAATTCACAGGTCTATTTACAATACTTGCCTAAAGTGGCTACCCGAACATATCTCCTTCTTGTGCTCATGGCTGCTATAGATGTCCAGGTACCTGTTAGAGGATCAAATCTTTCTGCACTGCAAAGACAGAGGGACACAATGCAAGCTGAATTATGAATATAGGCAGCCTAAGAAGTTATTAAAACATCTTTTATGCCTGTTCTCACTGCCCTCTACTCATGTTTGGGGGAGTCCATACAAGAGGGTGTGTAACACTCCATAATGTCATTTGACCACCTGGCTTGTTCTGAGGAAAACCTGGACTGAATTTCAGTGGGAACAGTGAAGGCAGTAAGCCTGTATTCACACAGGCCCTCAATAGTTAGAGGATTAAATGAATCAGATTCCACTTGCAGAATTTCTTGGGGTTTCATGAGTATGATGCTTACAAAATAAGTAATGAAAATAGAGGGATGGATACCTGTTTAGGCAGGAGGCTCCATCATAGCCTCCAGCTGCATAGAGGAGGCCATGTAACACTGCCACACCCAAACAGCTACGTCGAGTTCCCATGGAAACCTCTGGCTGCCACGAATTGGTGACAGGATCATAGGACTCCACAGTAGCCAAATCAGAAGTGCCATCGTACCTGAAAATAATTAAAAAAAATAATGACATAACATCTCTGTATTCAATTGAATAATGAAACCCCCATGCTACTAATAAAGGGAAAGATGAATACGGTGAAGAAATATTATTTCTGACACAGCTGCTTTAAACATCTAACTTTAAATAATTACAATTGAATGAAGAACTAATGAACCAGTGTAACGAAGATCCAACTCCATATAAATCCATTAGGCGGTGCTGCTGGTAGGAACCACTTTATAAAATTAGTGTATATCTATGCAATGAACCCATCTGCTTTGTGATGAATTTGGAGTTCAGGTTATTTTATTTTAGTCACAAAGCAGGGAATATTGAAACATTAAGGTAAGCCTAAAAAGCTTATTTAGCATTTGCAGGTAATATTTTATGTACTACATAAATAAACATACTGCTTAATGACAGTAAAGTTTTACATTTGGTTTGTGAAATCACACCTTATTTTTTCTTTAAAAAATGAAAATAATAAATTTACTGATTATTTTTCCCTAATTATCAGTTCTTCTTCTGGAGAAATTTAATCAAAGCAACTATCACAGTAAAATAATATCATAGTTAAAATTGCTAGATTGAGCTAGTAATGTATCTAATGTGTGAGTCCCCAGCTGAATACAAAATTTAGCTAAAACAGTCAGCAATGCCTGTTTTAAATTAAAATACAAGGATAATTTAATCAATGGAACAGTTTAATTCACAATTTTAGACTTTGCTGCTTCACCAACACTTATATTGGATAAAAAACATCCAGGTTTTGTGAACCTGCTGTATTCATTATGGGAGCTTACTCTGGTAGCATCAGGAGAAAGGATTACAAGGACAGGTTGCCAACCCATTGCAAGACCCAACTTTGTTCATTTTGAACTTGTAGATCCAAACAAATATGTGAGAATTCCTCATATTTTTATGTATTATCTCTCTTATTTGTTTGATTGAGCCTGTTTGTATCTCTCTATTATAAAAAAAAATCCTGGGAGGGAGACTAAGGAGACGAGACGTCCCGTGAAAGACACTTTAACATCACGTGAGACAAGGCAGTGAGACCACATTTAAAACAAGTTCACGGACATCTAACCTAGCAATTTTTGGAATGCTTTTGGCAGACAGATATCATGTGCTACCAGCTCTTAAAACAACGACAAGCGACAAGCAGAACACGCAGCTTGCTAGCAGCAGCAGCAGGAACCCAGCAGATGATCCAACAGCTTCTCCATAGCGTGCATTCAGCTCCCCCAACACCCCCCTTTCACAATGTGAGCGACAGAGAAACAAAGTGGCAAAAGGACAGCTGCTGTACAGGCTTTGAAATGATCGACACAAAGTGTGACAAGCAGAAAATGCAGCTTGCCAGCAGAAATAAGCCAGCAGATGATCCGACTGCAACTCCTTAGTGCGTGTTCAGCCCCCACTTCACAACGCGAGACGGCAGAGACACAAAGTAAAAGTGAAAATAATGCATATGTAACAATTCCCATGAAAATAACAATCTCTTTAAATTGTATATCCGGTAAATCAAACCCAGGGGTGGGCGAGTGAAGCGAGCAAAGGGCGGAGCCCCCTAGTATTTACTTATTTTTAGCAGCAGATGAAAGCATAAATTGTAGTATAATGGCATTTTTTGAAACATATAATATTTTGACCCCATATTACAAATTCCCAAATTTCATGGGAATATCCTCAGTGTGACGGTTTCATAATAAAAAATACCACCCAAGTTCACTAAACTGTGACATAATATGTTTTCCATTTTTTTTTTTGTGGTGGCACAAAGTACTGTTTTGGTACTCACCTTAGTGAGACCTTCTGGTACAACTTTATATAGCTTAGGGCCTCACCAAGTCTAAATCTAGCACTGCAAAATGTTGACTTGCAACTCATTCAATAATATAAAAAAAATAACATTTGCAGCATGTTTAATGGGTTTAGTCTGCTTTTTGTTTTCACAAAAAAAAATAGTACAAAAATTCTTTTTATTGTTTTATGTGTTGAACAAGAAGAAAAATTAACAGTAACCTCATGTTTCTTTCAAAACACTCATTTGAAATTCACATGAAAACAATGAAATTGGACAGTTAGATACCACAAGTGATAGCTCCAAAAATTGCTTTAGCGTAGAGACAGCATTAGGAGTAACAGACAATTACATAATCCCAGAAAAATGGTAAATGAAAATAAATTAATACAAATGCTTAATAGTTAGTTTGAAGCAATACAGTGTGATACAGTGGTCGACTACTATGCTAAAGAAATGAGGACTATACAACTTCACTGATATCACTTAATTTCTCAGGAAGAGCTATTCCTGTCTAAAGACAATGTTGTAGGGAGCACCTGCTGTGGACATAGAGAGACATGATACTGTGTGGTGAATATGAAACACTGCTGTGAAACTCGGGTTAAAATGTATGTCTTTGAGAAATACCATCACATCATCAAGGCTGAGAATTACACTACAGGAGAGAAGATAGTTCAGTGAGATTAGTAACGAAGTGATCTGTGATATCTCTTTTTATTAAACTATATAATAAAATGCCATCCTTGACAAACTACAAGACATATACTGCCATTATTTGAAAAAAATAAAGATAATAATATAAGTTACTTCATAAAGTAGAGTGAAGTGGACAATATTACTTATCCAGTAGGCATGCTTTATACTTTGATTGTTCAACTCATTGTCTGGGTAATCAGTACATTTTTATGTATTGTTATAAATGTACTTTTAGGTTTTGAGCTAGAAATAGAGAAACAGTTAGCCATGTTTTTAGTGTTTATTCCCTCCATTTTAGGTTAACTAGACTAATTAAGAAATATAAGTTATTTTTATATTGCCATAGATATTTAAAAATAGTGACTGTACTTGATCCATTTTGCAGAGGAAAATACTAAAGTAGTTATCATTGTCCAGTTTCTAACATCAGTACATTCCTATATAATTCAGGCATATATACAGTATAATAATCTTTCAATTGTAGAATGGAAGATAATCAGCTATATTGATAAGTTTAATAGGTTAACAATTCTTGTCACACATAATTATAAAGTATTGTTCAGACCAGCATTACTTGTTGAGGGTAACTTTTAAAAATTAAACTCTTTTTTGGGAGAAAAAAATGAAACCTTTGTCAGTTATGGTGGCAAAAGAAATGTCCTTATATTCATCAGGTCATTAGTGACAAAGGTAGCATATAACTTTTGTATATCAAAAATCCTGTGACTTAGAGAAGCAAAAAAGTAAAGACTCCTTAATATCACCTTTAATCTACAAATGTGTTTCTTAAAAAGTCTTACCCTCCCACAGCATATAGTTTGTTTCCGATGGCAGCTACACCAACCCGAGCTCGCCTTGTAGACATGGATGCCACCATATGCCATCTGTCTGTCCTGGTATCATATGCCTCACAGTCTCCATGAATTGCAAACAGGCTCCCACCACCTGTACAGAAGAATTAGTTTTAAACTGCATAGTTAAGTTATACAGTAACTCCACATTTCAAGTGTAAATTCATGAAAGAAGAACAGAATACAAAAGGGCCCACATTACATATTTAAACTTGTAATTTTTTTTATCATTGTGTTAAAATATAAAAAATCACTGTCCTTACCTACTGCAAATAGCACAGGACTTGCTCCTTCGCACCTCCTGGGTCTGGTACGACTGTTACTCAACACTCCTCTCTGCTCAGGCATCAAGTGGTATTTCAGTGCCTCAATTAGCAGGTCTTTGCATTCTGAATGGTGCCGCACAAGTAGCTCAGTGTCCACATTACTCATAAGGAAATCTCTGGTCAGCAAGGGCAACCTTACACACTTCATCAGCTGTGGTAACAAAAGGGCATACCTTGAGTTCAACCTTTCTAAAAAACTTGGTATTTGGTTGGCCTGTTTGTCAACCAATCACAGTCTGTGATTAGTGGGCAAAGTAAAAAAACACGCAAATCAAGCACAGAAAGTAATAGAAGAGAGGGAAAGATGAAATGAAGAAAATAAGTAAATACATTTAACCCTGCTTGGCTAATTGTCTGCATTTTACTACATAATCCCATCAAGTAACAGTTAAAAATTAACTGAATAGAAAACTTTTTCCAATTAGTGATCTCACTTTATTGATTGCTTTTGGTATTGAGCGGCTCCAAGATAGATGATTTTAAAGTTCACTGTGGTTTGTTGATTTGTTTGAAAATGTGCAAGCTGTCTGTCATACTTCATTATTATAATAGACATTCTTAATAACTACTCTAAAATATTTTAAACAGCAAATAAAAATATTTAAGCATGGACTCTTATTTTTTGTAGGCAGTCTCTTCTGAAAATATGTAATTTGTTGAGATTACCTACAAGACCCGTCACAGTTTGTGGAATTACCTTAAACAGTTATATATGGTAGCTCTGCAAACAATGACCTAGTCAGCTACAGGGAAAGAGGCATCACAGTTTCAAAAAATGTCAAAATTAGAATGAAGGGATAAGAAGTTGATGTTAAAATCCTTATTTTTACATGTAAAGCTTTAAATGACCTGGACCCTATTTACCAATCTTAACTTTATTAATACAATGGAACCTCGGTTCACGACCATAATTCGTTCCAAAACTCTGGTCGTAAACCGAGTTGGTCGTGAACCGAAGCAATTTCTCCCATAGGATTGTATGTAAATACAATTAATCCTTTCCAGACCGTACGAACTGTATGTAAATATATATATTTTTTTAGTTTTTAAGCACAAATATAGTTAATTATACCATAGAATGCACAGCGTAATGGTAAACTAAATGTAAAAACATTGAATAACACTGAGAAAACCTTGAACAACAGAGAAAACTAACACTGCAATAGTTCGCGCTATAGTGCTAGGAAGCGCTCGTTAAAAACACTTTTTTTAATGAGTTTTAAGCACAGGGGAAAAAATGAACATTTGAAAAATCCGTAATTTAATAAACCACCAAGAAAAGTAACATTGCAACAATGCAGGCTACGAACCGATCACTGTAAATAGAACTGACAACAAAAACAAGCCTTCTCTACCTTATGCGTCCCTCACTCTCTCTCTCTCGCGCCTGTGTGTGTGTGCGTGCGTCTCTCTTTCTCTAGCTCTCTCCCGCACCTGTGTGTGTGTGCGTGCGTCTCTCTTTTGCGAGCCTGGAGCGCCTGTGTGTGTGTCTCTCTAGCTCGCTCCTGTGTGTGCGCGCCTCTCTCTCCTGCGCCTGTGTGTGTGTGCCTGCGTCTCTCTTTTGCGAGCCTGGAGCGACCCTGGAGCGCCTGTGTGTGTGTCTCTCTAGAGCGCTCCTGTGTGTGTGCGAGGCTCTCTCTGTCTCACGCTGCCTGTGTGTGTGCCTCTGTCTCTCACGCTGCCTCTCTCTCGCGCTGCCTCTGTGTGTGTGTGTGTGTGTGTGTGTGTGCATGTGTGTGTGTGTGTCGCGCTCTCTCGCTCTCTCTCTTGCTCGCTGCACAGGAAATGCACAGGGAGAGACTGAACATGTACAAACCGAAAGGGAACCTGGCTTGTTCGTATACCGAGTGTGTGGTCGTGAACCGAGGCAAAAGTTTGGCGAACTTTTCGATCATAAACCGAGTTGTACGTGTACCGAGACGTTCGTGAACCGAGGTTCCACTGTACATACAAACTAGACTATGCATTAAGATTTCAAGATGCTGGTCTACTAAAAATTCCAAGGACTAATAACACAACAGAGATGGGTTGAGGTTTTAGCTACAGGGACAGACAACAGTGGAATGATCTGCCTTCTTATGTAAGAAATGTCCTTTTGATCTTATCTTTTAAATCTAGGCTACATACTGTTTTAGACTAGTATACTGTACTCCAATTAGAGCTGCCAATTAGCTGTTCTGATTGCATCTGTTTGTTAGCCACTGTATGAAAAAATACTGGAACTATTACACAGTTACTAACCCTTTTGTATACTGTTTCTCTTCTCCATACACTGATGTGGCACTTGGTGTGCTATAATGTTGCTTTACTTTCAAGCTGTTTCCTGCCCATGGGAAAGGCATTAGACATACAAGGAGCCTTGGAACACAAAGATGAAAAAATCATGCCTTCTTATTAACCCATTTATAACTGTCCAGCACAAACGTATACAATAGAATCCCCAGGGAGTTTTGGGTGGCAAGTTGGTCAAGGTGCCCAGGACTGTGACTGTGTCTTACTTTGTCTGATATAACTGGCCATGGACCCCTAGAAAATGCTGCTGACTGGAGCTTTTGTTTTCCTGTCCTCTGTTGTCAGCTGGCCACTGTTCAATGATAATATAAATGGTGTGGTGGACGGCTGGGACGCCCCTTTGACACTGGATCCGGGGGAGCAGACATAGGATGCACACTACGTCCCCCGGAACACTAGGTGGCAGCCCCCATGGGTTGCATCAGGGCTACAGTTGTGTTACACTGGTGCTCATCCCTGTTGGGCTCCATGGCCACCGCCAGGGGGAGCTGCACGGCTTCCTGAACCAGTGTGGGCTGTAACGAAGCCAAACCTGGAACTGTAGCCTAATTAGGCCAATTACCACCTGGAGCACTTCCAGGTGGGCTATAAAAGGAGTTTGCAGCCACTACTCTGGGTGCCAGAGTCGGGAGGAGGAGGAGGACAAAGCTGCCTGGGAGGAGTGGAGAAAGAAGAGTGTGGTTTTTGGGTGTTTTCTTTTGTGTGTGTTTTGGGGACTGTGTAGGGCCTGTGGGACACGGGGAAGACGTGCCCCATGGCTGAAGAACACAATGAATAAATCTTTTTGATTATTTTTACCTGTGCCTCTGTTGTCAGTCTGTGTCGGGTTGACGCTTGTATAGCGCCTTTTCCACAATGGACAGACATTATTAAGATCCATTCATGTCAATCAGTTGGAAACTGCTTTGTTTGACTTTGTGTATACAGTCATATGAAAATGTTTGGGAAACCCTCTCAGCCTGCATAATAATTTACTCTACTTTCAACAAAAAAGATAACAGTGGTATGTCTTTCATTTCCTAGGAACATCTGAGTACTGGGGTGTTTTCCGAACAAAGATTTTTAGTGAAGCAGTATTTAGTTGTATGAAATTAAATCAAATGTGAAAAGCTGGCTGTGCAAAAATTTGGGTCCCCTTGTAATTTTGCTGATTTGAATGCAGGTAACTGCTCAATGCTGATTACCTGCAATACCAAATTGGTTGGATTAGCTCGTTAAGCCTTGAACTTCATAGACAGGTGCGTCCAATCATGAGAAAAGGCATTTAAGGTGGTCTATTACAAATTGTGCTTCCCTTTGATTCTCTTCTGAAGAATGACAGCATGGGATCCTCAAAGCAACTCTCAAAACATCTGAAAACAAAGATTGTTCAGTCTCATGGTTTAGGGGAAGGCTACAAAAATCTGTCTCAGAGGTTTAAACTGTCAGTTTCAACTGTAAAGAATGGCCACAGGCACAGTTGCTGTTAAACCCAGCAGGTCTGGCAGGCCAAGAAAAATACAGGAGTGGCATATGCGCAGGATTGTGAGAATGGTTACAGACAACCCACAGATCACCTCCAAAGACCTGCAAGAACATCTTGCTGCAGTTGGTGTATCTGTACATTGTTCTACAATTCAGCGCAATTTGCACAAAGAACATCTGTATGGCAGGGTGATGAGAAAGAAGCCCTTTCTGCACTCACGCCACAAACAGAGTCGCTTGTTGTATGCAAATGATCATTTAGACAAGCCAGATTAATTTTGGAACAAAGTGCTTTGGACTGATGAGACAAAAATTGAGTTATTTGGTCATAACAAAAAGCGCTTTGCATGGTGGGAGAAGAAAACCGCATTCCAAGAAAAACACCTGCTACCTACTGTCAAATTTGGTGGAGGTTCCATCATGCTGTGGGGCTGTGTGGCTAGTTCAGGGACTGGGGCCCTTGTTAAAGTCGAGGCTCGGATGAATTCAACCCAATATCAACAAATTCTTCAGGATAATGTTCAAGCATCTCTCACAAAGTTGAAGTTAAGCAGGGGTTGGATATTCCAACAAGACAATGACCCAAAACACAGTTTGAAATCTACAAAGGCATTCATACAGAGGGAGAAGTACAATGTTCTGGAATGGCCGTCATAGTCCCCTGACTTGAATATCATCGAAAATCTATCGGATGATTTGAAACAGGCTGTCCATGCTCGGCAGCCATCAAATTTAACTGAACTGGAGAGATTTTGTATGGAAGAATGGTCAAAAATACCTCCATCCAGAATCCAGACACTCATCAAAGGCTATAGGAGGCGTCTAGAGGCTGTCATATGTGCAAAAGGAGGCTCAACTAAGGATTGATGTAATATCTCTGTTGGGGTGCCCACATTTATACACCTGTCTAATTTTGTTATGATGCATAGTGCATATTTTCTGTTAATCAAATAAACGTAATGTCACTGCTGAAATAAGGCATGTCATATATTAAAAGGAAGTGTCTACTTTGAAAGCTCAGCCAATGATAAACAAAAATCCAAAGAATTAAGGGGGGTTCCCAAACTTTTTCATATGACTGTATACAAATCTACATTTTTATGTGTTTGCATAACGTCACTTGTAATATTTGTAGTAGTACTTTACCTTTATACATGGAACAGTACTATGAGCCTAGAGTCATCAGAAAGCACATTCAATTGAATTTGTCTCAGTTGTCCAATATTTCAAGTTAAGTTTCCAAGTTTGACTCATCAGATAATTGCAAAGACTTTTAAGGTGTCATACTGTGGAGATGGAGGTTCTTGGCCATTCACTCATGATTGAAATCCAAACCAGTGAGCTTCCCTGTACAGTGTTAGAAAGGTCATCACCAAATGTAGGATTTGTGCACCTTATTTACACAGTGACACCATTTTGAAGTTTTGGTATTTGTACTCAAAGCTGTCAGATCTATTATAAAAGAGCTCTACTCAGGTACCTGATTTTTTTTATATAACTTAATATTGTTTCGGTGTGCAACAAGAAGACTCCCACCAAGGCATTTCTTCACATCTTGAATAATGCCAAGAAGGGAAAACATATCAAAAATACAGTATGTATTTATTAATAACAAAGCAAAATAGGGAGGTTGAGAGATATGGTGACAATTATTTTTTGTCACACTTTGGGCCTCCTTTTTTCCTAGGATTCTCCAGTTCTTTTAATCACTTGTCCTTTAATGCTGTATATTTTATTATTCAGGTTTTCCTTTTATTTTATGAATGTTTTGTATCATTAAATATCTGAGATATCATACCCATCTCTAAAGACAAAAGGTTACTCATTGCTGAAATCCTTCATTG
This sequence comes from Erpetoichthys calabaricus, assembly GCF_900747795.2. Lineage (NCBI taxonomy): Eukaryota > Metazoa > Chordata > Cladistia > Polypteriformes > Polypteridae > Erpetoichthys > Erpetoichthys calabaricus. The sequence goes on from NC_041401.2 coordinate 176,209,543, forward strand.
AACCACAATGGTATCTGTTTTAACATGTCATAGAGCAGCTGCAGCTAAAGACTCCCAAGTTGTTGAAAAAACCTGGCAGTCATAAGTAATGGAAGCATAACCGGTGTCATACCTGGTGACTGTGGAGGCCGCTGCTTTGAGCTGATGTAACAACACTATACAACTGTTCATGTACAAAAATAAAAAATCCAAATTGATATATTTTCAGAAATATGTATAAAAGCAAATAGAATAATTTTAGCAATAATCAGTACATGGGATTTACAGTGTCATGTAACAGGTTAAACTCATTTTTCTCTTCTCTGTCAGTTTGTAGTTTGCAAAATTTCCCCCTTGATAGTAACAAACAACGATATCTAGTTTGCTTAAATTTGAATAAAACATGAAAAGGTGTTTTGACTATTTTTAAGATCCCCTCATCACCCTGCTTTGTTTCCTTTGATATGGATATTTAGGTTGTGGCGGATGGCCGGGGCCCTTGCCCGGCCAGGATGCCCAAAGTGTGGAAGGACTAGGGGAAAGGGGATTGTCTGGACAGTTTCTTCCCCGGGCCGATAGAGGGCAGCCCCCTTGGTTTCCCCTTGGTTATGAGCATGGGGGCTCAACCCTGTTGGAACTTTTGGCCACCGCCAGGGGGTGCATATACCTTTCCAGGGCCTTATTTGGTCATGCTTCTGCCACACCTGGAAGTGTGGCCGGAAGAAGCTCATTAGGCACCTGGAGTCCATCCAGGTGCCCTATAAAAAGGAGCCGCCTCACTCCATAAGGGGCCAGAGTCGAGAGGAGAGGACAAAGCCTGAAGAGGAGTGGAGGAAGAAGGACTGGTGGCAAGAAGGGACTGAATGGTGTTGGTGTGTTGCGTTGTGTTTACTGGTATTGTGGACTGGTAAAACTGTAAATAAACGTGTGGAGTGTGGCAAAACCTGTCTCCTGCCTGTCTGTGTCTGGGTTAGTGTGGCGCTTCGCCCCCTAGTGGTTCACAAGGTGAATTAAGACATTGGTTAATTATATTGTCATCTTTTCTCTTACAGGCGTAGTTGAAGTTTACCCATCCATCCATTATCAAATTTACTTAACCAAATTCATGAACATGGAGTCTAAAGACTCTAGATGGGTGAGCTTAAGTTTATTTTAGTTTTAATTATTCTGGTTGGTCACCTGCAGTGATCTGTTTAATAATAAATTTTAACAGTTTGATTCATACTATCACTGATATGATTACTACTGCTGCATAACAATAATGCTAACCTTAATCCTGTACTCCACTTGACACTGCCTTTTCATTGCTTTAATATTCTTGATATTGGTGATCAATACGAAAGATACTAAAAGACTAATTGAATTCAATACCTGAGTTTTGCCATGTTCTGCAAAATTGTGCTCATTGTTATTTATAAGTGTGTAAGTATGCACACTGTAAACTGTGAGAAAGTTAAAATGTATTATTCTTTGGTTATAGGATTTGGATCATGTCTGACACAGTAGTAAGTAATAAATAATTCCAAAAGAAAACAAGCCCTATGCCTACCAGCCTTGGCTATGGTTTAAATCACACCCTCTGGTCACTGCGCTAAAAGAACTGGATAGTTCACTGTAGAAGTGGAGGTCCTAATAGCACTGAACTCTGTTATCTGTGTACCAACTGCTGTGTTTTAAAAACCAAAAAATGGCATAAGGACACTAACCCTGGGGACATGCTGCCTCCGGCTGTCAATGTCATGTTTCACCCAGCTCAGCACAGCTCGGTACACTTCCTCCTCTGAGGGAACATTGAGGTTGTCACTGGAAATAAGATCAAGTACCTGCAAAACAAGAAAAATCACTATTATGGACAGCCTGATTGACTGGTATTTTATAAAGCATTAGGAAGAAACAGATGTTGTTGACAAGATGCTGCATTTAAAAAATTTTGGGTCCTAGTGATCTGTAAGCAAAAGGCACTAAGCTTCTTAATACAATAAAGTATAAATAAACACGCAGGTTATAGGAGGACAAAGAGGAAAACGTCTTGTAACCTTTGTGAGTGTTTTAACAATCCAAAATAAGTCTGTGAAATGGGACAGCTTGAGGTTGTTACAGGAAAGTGGACAGAAGTGGGAAGAATCTTTGAGTCATACAGAGTAAGTAATATAGAATAATTTTGGTATTTTATCAATGTTTGTAAGCATGTCTACTTAACCAAATAGATATATTTTGAAACAAAGGATTTAAAAAAATCACACATTCCCTTGGGGAATTTAGAATCTTGGCAACAACAGAAAGTTAAGAACCTTGGTAATGTCTGCTTATCTTTACCTCATTCTGTTACACACCACTCCCTGATTACAGAATCTGTTCCTCTGTGCATCAGCATAAAATAGAGCATAAATGCCCTTGTTATTGTCACCGGTTTTTAAATGAGCTTGTTTCACCTGTTCTTACTGGCAAGTGTAAGTGATCAACAAAAGAAATAAAAATTAAGTGCAATCCTTTCATTGGCTTTATGCAGCAATATCTGTTTGCCACAGCGGAGTTTTCTAGTTAACTCTTAGTTGCTGTTTCAGAAACAACCTAATTCTAAAGGAGTCAGTGCTTCCTGTTGGTTGCAAGGGACTAGTCATAAAATCTAAAAGTGAGAAACTCACTGTTTTCTACCTTTAGCATCCCTAAAGCTTACATATAAATACCCCATATAACTGGAAAGCACAATAATCAAAGGAATAAGCAGTGGTTATGAATATTTTAATTTTGTATCACACTTGACAATTGTTATCATTTCCCACATCTTTCAAATTAAGTGAAGTTCTAGACATGATTACTGTTTGTTCCTATTTTTGTTTGGTCTTTTATTAGAACCCTTGGCATCCTCCACTATCAGCTCTGACTCTTTACTACTCATCTCTGTATCTGTAGAGCACAATCTCTATTTATTTGTTAATTCTTTAAGCACATCTATGTTTTTTAAAGCACAGAATTGAAACTTGGCACACAGATACTTCTCACCATAAGTCAGGTTTTGGACATATAATTTTGGCCTTGCCCCACTGGAAACAGTGAGGTTGTCTCAGGGTTAGAACAAGTGGCATGCAATCAACAGAGAAACAGTACCACAAAGATGGCGATAGTGGCTACAGCTATATTAGCACACTTGCCTTTCAAATAGGGAATACTGGTTTGATTTCCTACCCATTACATTTAACTTTTTTATATTCAATAATTTCTCTCACTCATTTTCTTATAGGCCCAAGACTCTCCAGGTGGGGGCCACATTGTCTTTGAAGTTATTTATTGTAATTTAGAATTGTAAGCTTAATCTGTCACAATTTCACCATCACAGACTACCTGGATCTGTTTTCCAGTCATATTTCATACTGTGTTCTGCTAACCAGTAGTGGAGAATAACCCAGAAATAGTTCAACTTAGAATGTAGCCTATATGGTGTCTCAATTCTATGGTGATACATCAGATTCCTCTCATCCCATCTAATTACCACTTCAATTTCAATCAGCTGCAGCTTCCCTTTGAATATCTTTTTTGCAGCCACAGATCTCCACCCAAGCTGCTTCTTTCATGTGTAACTATATAGCGCTTGCTCAAATGAGCATGAAGTAAAATAAACTATAATGTTTTAAAATAAAACTTTGTCAGTGCCAAAAAATACAGCTAATGAAAACTCCCACCACTACATCTCACTATGCATACATAAAGGAATTCTAGGCAACTTCTCCACAGACCTACCATACAACACTGAGGTTAATTTATTCATTCAAATTGATATATGATTGTATAATTATGAATAAATGTCCTCTTCTAAATTAGCAAAGCCAATCAGTATTATTCTACCCCATACCATCCTGCTTCTCTACCATTCTTCTCTCTGAACAAGATTTGTGAGAAAGGTTCTAAAATAAAGCAGTTCCTGAGTTTTCCAAAATATGGATTTTCAGTTCTATCTGTCTTTCAAAGGTCCTTTAAGATTATTAATGTTTTATATTAGACCACTCTTAAACTACCATTAAATTTCTTCAGCTTAGCCAGGCCCACTTCCAGATCATAATGTAGGGGTTTGAGTTTGCCTGGTAGTTCTGATGTGATAGGTTACATGACCAAGTCATTTTTTCATGTTTAATTTTTTCAACACTATTAATCTCATTGCCCCTTTCACCTTTGATTCTGCTTTGATTTGTAAAATGTGACTTCCTAGTAAGATTCCAGTCCTTTCTTAGTTAATTTTACAGGTCCATTCCCATCCAGGTACAATACACAGATACAAATTAAAAATTACATTTAAGCTACACTGCGGTGGGTTGGCACCCTGCCCGGGATTGGTTCCTGCCTTGTGCCCTGTGTTGGCTGGGATTAGCTCCAGCAGACCCCCATGACCCTGTGTTCGGATTCAGCGGGTTGGATAATGGATGGATAGATGGATAATGGATGGATGGATTAAAGCTACAAAAAAAGTGAACAAGACAGACACAGACAATACAAGAATATGGAATAGTACATCAGCAAGTGATATACAGTGAAATCCTATCATTTTGCTTGATTTATATTTACAAACATAAATCAATATATCAAATCTCTCAATTATAAAAAAAAATCCTGGGAGGGAGACTAGGGAGATGAGACGTGATCTTCTCGGAAGACAATTTGACGTTCTGCGAGAAACACTTCAACATCTCGCAAAGACAATTTGACGTCACGCGAGACAAGGCAGTGAAACAACATTTAAAACAAGTTCACGGACATCTAACCAAGCAGTTGTTGGAATGCTTTTGGCAGACAGACATCATGTGCTCCCAGTTCTTAAAACAACGACAAGCGACAAGCAGAAAATGCAGCTCGACAGCAGATAATCCGACTACAACTCCTTAGCGTGTGTTCAGACCCCCTTCACAACACAAGCGGCACAGACAAGAAGTGGCAAAAGGACAGCTGCTGTGCAGGCTTTTAAATGATCGACGTGCAGCGTGACAAAAAGAATACGCAGCTTGCCAGCAGCAGCAGCAGAAAGATAGCAGATGATCCGACAGCATCTCCTTAGTGTGCGTTCAGCCGCCCCCCCTTCACAACACGAGCAGCATTATACGTCCTGTGAGAAAGATTTAACCATGCCTGGGGCTGGAAATAAAGGACAAGTATTGTTTTTACAAAAGTTTTAAAGTAAAAGTGAAAATAATGCATATGTAACAATTCCCATGAAAATAACAATCTCTTTAAATTGTATATCCGATAAACCAAACCTGGGGGTGGGCGAGCGAAGCGAGCAAAGGGCGGAGCCCCCTAGTTAAATAAATAATGAATGCTACACTTGTAACATGTTTAGTCTTGGACATGATCTTTGATTGACAAGGGTAAGAGGATGGACAGTCACTTTGTGACAAAGCCTATGTGATGTATCAGTTGTAATAGCTGAAAAAAGATCATTGAACATTGAATGTTGTCATAATTTATCAGAAAAAGGTCAAAGTCTTCTAAAACCTTTTCTAGGGAAATAAGCAAATAAAGCAGAATAGCGCTAAAGATAGAGGTATGTCAAACTATAATGTCATTATAAACATTTGGATTTGCAATGGTAATTGTAAATGAGGACAGGACCAGTTGATAACATTACCCAGTGTTGTACACCTGATTACATATAATACAACTGAATGTGTTCTTAAAATGTTATCAGACTGCAGCAAAAGGCTAATCTATGTTAGTAGATTTGTTTTTTTTCCATTTTGATTACAACTGATTCAGAAGGTGGTATCCTAAGTTTTTATTAGATGTCTATATGTTTACAGGGTCGTTATGGTCACATGCTAATCATGGTGTACATGCTAATCAACACACAACAGGTCTCTACTATCAGGCACTATGATTAGTGAGTATAAAAACTTTACCTCATAACTTATATCTTTCATACTTGCAAAAATCTCAGAACTCATCTCTTTTTCTTTTACTTTCCCTGCATATACCATAGGTACCGTATGTCTTGTCATTGGACAAAAATAAATGAAACACCTGTGCGTGTGTGCGTGTATGGGGCATTCCGCTCTGCTCATGCTTAACCACAGCTACAAGATGGCACATACATGCACTTTTAAATTTTTTTGGTGCTTGCATGCACCTCTGTTCTCACTACGAAAGACATGTGTGTGCGTGTATGTATGGAGCAATCCACTCTGCTCACGCTCAACCACAGTGATGGAAGTTGGTGTGAATTCTATGGAAAATGTAGAAACTTATACAAGTGTGACTTGCACTTGGTGAGATGGCGAATGCATGCACTTTTACATTTTTCCGGCACTTACATGCACCTCACTTCTCATTCAACCCAAGCAGACAAATTCAGCTTTGTGGTACATGCACGTTGTATGTTCACATGACGAGCTACAATATGTTTGCCTGAGACAGGTTCCAGCCTGCGCCGCTCAATTTGTGCCACAGCTGCACTCGACTACACATTCATCTCGGACCAGATAGAACCTGTCCCAGCCCACTTAGTGTTCACCAATATAGTAAAACTGGTAGGGAGTGTTCTCGTGACCATATGCAGCTAGCTTTACATAATTAGATACTGGCCTTCAATATTTTGCTAGTACAAACACATCTTAGTCTTCCCTTGAGCATGGGAAATGCATAATATAAATAAAATGTATTATTATTATTATTGTAGAGAATATCATATTCTGGACACATCAGACATTTTTAGAATTTCTAGCAATAGTTTTTCATGGCGCATCCATCTGCTGGTTGTTTTGAAAAAGTTATAATTTCATTAATTAAATAAATACATTCCCATTTCTATTTCTTTTAGGTCATCTCATGGGGTCAAATTTGCATAGAGGTATTGTGTCTATAAAGACGGCAAGATAGAATCCAGTTTCATTAAAATGTTTCATTTTGCTTTGTATGTTTACATTATAACATAATATAATATAATTTTCACTATGTAATATATTATAACATAGATTAAGTAGGTTCAGTAAATGGTAGATAGATGAATGAATAAACTTGATCCAGCAGAAGTTTTTCCTTTAAATAGTCACATATTTAAGCATATAGCTAATTTATCTCAAATGTTTCACCATTCCCATTAGCTAAAGAATCAATGAATATTACCATAAAATCCACACATTAGTTTGATTTGTGGCTGTGATATACAGTGGAACCTCGGGTCAAGACCGTAATTCGTTCCAAAACTCTGGTCGCAACCCAATTTGGTCATGACCCAAAGTAATTTCCCCCATAGGATTCTATGTAAATACAATTAGTCCGTTCCAGACTGTACGAGCTGTATGTAAATATATATCCGCTCGCTCGCGCTCTTTCTCTCTCTCGCTTGCTCTCTCTCTCTCGCTTGCTCCACAGGGAATGCACAGTGAGAGACTGAACACGTGCGGAAATCATCGGCGCATACAAACCGGAAGGGAAACTGGCTTGTTTATCACCCAAGTGTGTGGTCGTGAACAGATGCAAAAAGTTTGGTGAACTTTTTGGTCGTAACCCGATCTGTACGTGGTCTGAGACGTTTGTGACCCGAGGTTCCACTGTATGTAATTACTGTTTAATTGTTTAAATAAAGAATTACTAACACGGTTGATATCCTTAACAATCAAAAAAGCCTGTTTCAGCATTTCATTATTGATATTAGTTAAACAATTATGGAATATTATCTCACAAACATCAAAACTGTTGATTTATAAATATAAATTACGTAATACACATTTATTATTTACTTGAACCACTAAATTGTAACGCGTATCATTATCTCTCTATTCTATAAAAAAATCTTGGGACAAGATGAGATGTGACTTTCTCAGAGAGACACTTTCATGTCCCACGAGACAAAGAGTAGATGACAGAGTAGAACGTCGTAAAAAATTCAAAAACGTTTGCTTGATACACATGCACAGCAGGTTAGATATAATGGAAGTATGAAAATTCGAAAGTCTGCAAAAAATGAAAGTAAAGATCGCATTAGCGCAAACAAACGGAAATTATTACTCTTTGAAATAATGGAACAGCGAAAAGAGATTGAATATATTGTTCGGATTTAAAATTTAAGTTGGAGACTTGTAGATCGTCTAATTTGTGTTGCTATCAGGGAAAGTAGTGTTTCTTCTCACTAAAGAGGCGTATCCGCGAGAATTAAAAGATTTGTTGTTTGGTGAAAGTGAAATCCACATACGCTTTCACGCTTGGGCCACAGAGTTGCACAGATACACAGGAGATTTTAGAGACAGAAACGTTATTCAGACACTTCAAACAAACATAAGTCTCTTTCAGGAGTGAATCGAGCTCCGTGTGTAGTTGGAGGGGACAGTTCCGTCTCTCAATGAAAAGAATAGAAAATCTTCCTCTTCACAGGGGTGCGCCTCGGGAGCGGGACCCCGTACAGGAGCAGAGGATGTCTAGAGGAGAAGAGAGACAAGGCAGTGAGACAAAAGGACAGCTGCTGTACAAGCTTTTAAATGTTCGAAGTGCAGCACGAGATACAGATCACGCAGCATGGCAGCAGCAGCAAGCCAGCAGCTAATCGAGCAAAGAGAAGGTAAAAAAAACCCTGTATTTGTTTCCCATTGTATCAGAGTTTAAGAGGGGTTTTCGGAGGAGCAACCGTGTCTCCTTGGGGTGTGTTCAGCCCCCCTCTTCACAATGCTAGTGGCAGAGATGTGAAGTGGCTAGCGCATAGCCAATGGGTTGGCAAGCGAAGCGAGCAGGGAGCAAAGCCCCCTACTGTAATCATAAATTAAACTTTGGACTCTAGTCAGGTCAAAGTGCTTTCTAAGACTACATAGAATTTAAATGATAAAAACCAAGATGCTAAGACAATAAAAAATAAAATAAAATAAAAGCATTTATGTCTTCCTCTCCAGGCCTACTACATGTACAGACAAAGGTGTTTAACACTGTAGTTATTTGTTTCCTGCCAAGAAGTCATACTTCAGTGTTTATCATTTCTCCTCATAAAGGTTATAGCACTAAGGCTTTTGGCTCTCATAGCAACCTCCTACCCTCTAAAGATGGTGCAACATACTTTACAATATGAATAGGTCACTTTCACCATTCACCATTCACCATTCTCATTTTGTTGAGCCATATTAAACATTCTAAGATGCTATCTGGCAAAATGGTCAGTTCTTTGGAAATAACTGCATCTCAACCTGGTCTTCTTTTCTTCTTATGAGAAATCTGATCCATTTAAATACCATCTATATTTAGAAATGAGTTTCTCATCCGAGAGCCATCTTAAATCAGTCTCTCTTATGTTTAATAAACATAATAGCAAGGACACTGCTTGTAAAGGACAGGTCCTAAGAGAAGAAACAGGCAGTATCATTTGACAGTAGCTGCTAGGATACCAGTTTCTCCAGCAGTAATGGGGCAGGCCAATTACAGTGGTACATCTATGAAATTAAAACAAATGAAAATACAGCCAAGGAAAAAATATATGTAGTTATTTAGCAAATTAAATAAAATCTAATGGGGTAAATATGAGAGACACAAAACACTGATTTTATATTGTTGGGTATTTTGCTTTCCGAATAACAATATTATATATTCAGTATTTGTTGAAACCCATAAAGCTTGACAAGACGGCCCAACATCACCTCCCCTACTGAAATTAGAGCATGTCACTACAACTCAATAAGCAAAAGTGTTGATGGAAGGTACTCTTCATGATAAACTGTGTCCTCAGACTGCTGTATATTTTATTCAGAATACATAAACCATTGTCCTATATGTCAACAAAGAAGTGGGAGTTTATTTAATATTGCCTGATTGTTCTTGAAGTGGAATTTCCCTGTGTCTATGTGGGTTTTTTTCCCTAAGATGTGCATGTCAGGTTAATTGGCAATTCCTAATTGGTATATTAACTGTACCCTACGATGGAATGGCATCTTGTGCAGGGATGTTTCTTTACCTTGTAATCAGGATAGGCTCTTGCCCTCCACAACTCACATTTGGGTGAAGTGGTTTGACAACATTTGATTATGTTACATTAAAACAGATATTCCTGCATTAGATTACATTCACATATTTTAATTTTTAATTGACCTGGTACAGGTCATGTTTGAAACAGTTCATGCAGGGGTGACCAGAGTTTCACAGAAGTGGTTCTAACATCTCTTCTAAAATTCTCTTTTATTCCCAGGCTAGCTGAATGGTAATCAATCCCACCAATGTGTTTTGGTCCTGTGGGACATACCTCATACATCCTCTGAGGCAGGCACCCAGGAGACATCCTCACTAGATGTCCAAATTATCTCAACAGCAATTGTCGCTTAACTCCAGTGTCCTCATACTAGAATGGAGAGTGAGCCACATAATCCTGGCATTTGTACCAGCAAACTCTTTCCTTTGGTTACTATCCATAACTCATAAAAGAGGTTGTTTTTTGCTTGTCTAAGTTAATCTTTGAGAATGCCATGTAATGTCATACTTTCCTTTTTATCCTGGCATCAGTTTATCAATGATAACATATTTCACTTACTGCTACTACAACTACTATCACCACCACCAGTACACATCCACCGCCAGCCTGCATTATTTACATTATTATTCAGACTTATATGGTTTCCACCATGTCTTTGTACTCATATTAGCAGGCAAAAAATAAATTAAGCCAGCAGTTTGTTAAAAAGGAAAAACTGCTACTGGCTAAAAGATTGTTTTAAGGGAAAACTAAGGACAGATATAGGGAATGTATAGTATTAATCTGAAATTCACTAATATAGTACATAAATCTCTCATCAGAGATATAATGTGGCTGGAAACTTTTTGAAGAATAAGACTTTATACAATGTAACATCTAAAGAATATGAAGGGATGCTTTCACAATTTTTACTTCAGCTTTCTTTTATAATCCACCAAAAACACAAAGTATTAATTCATCCCTATTGTAAGCCCAATTAAATTTCCAGTTCAAAATCTGTCATCTGGCCAACAGATTTGAACACCCATCCTATTACTCATTGACCTTACAAATTACTGAAAAGTAATCCAAGCAGGGATCCAGATGTTATTTAAATAACAATGCAATTCTACGCTGAACACCCCAAAGAGGCTGAGTTATAAATTACATCAATAGTAAGAACACCATAGAGTACTGTATTTTGTATTGTTTAGAAATTGAACAATATAAAGTGGTAAAGAACAGAACAGACCATTGAATGGAAACATGAAAAGTTGTGTTTAGAGAGAAAGAAAAAATGACAAGGCAAGGCAGGAAGAAATTGCTAGTCTTTCAAAAACAAAGGGAAAACTGACTTTTTACTCCATGTGGTGTGTGACATGCTGACTTCGATGAAGTAATTTTTACGGCTGAAGATATTTCTTCATCACAAAATGACACAAATCATGTCAGAAATGTAAAGAATGGAAAAAAAGGAAAGGGGCTGTGAATATGTTTTACAAATACATATTGAACCTTATATGGATCTGTTTCTACAGGCCATAAAGGCTGTACACTCAACTTGTACACTACATACTGTAAAATGTCTTTTCTCATTAAAAAAAGGTGCTGGATTTACAAGAGTGGCCCTAAACGTACTTTTTCTGTTGTTATTTAGTACACTGGTTTAAGGCAGGGCCATTTAATTACAATTTAGTTGGGCAAGATTTTCAAACTAAGAAATTTAGTTGTGCCAATCATTTTCTGTGGCTGGTAAGCAGCAGGTGATCATTTTTAAACCAACACAAATTAACTTATTGGAAAACAAGTAATGTTTATTTATTCATTGTTTTCCTTTTAAATCTGGTCACGTCTGACACCGGCACATCCGTAAGTATACAAAAAACAATAAAAAAGCTATACCTGAACATAATCTGAGGTAGTAGCAATACATTTTTTCCACTTTTGCAATAAAAAAAATTAAACATTTTAGTCATATCTGACCTAGGTACATCTCAAAGTGAATAAAAAGAAAATAGTGCCCAGTATTAGCAATAATATTTGTTTCCCTTTGAAATAAAAAAAATATATTGGTCATATATGACCCAGGCACTTCATGAAGTACATTTGATAGAATAAAAAGGAACTATCAAAGCTATCAGTGCACAAACTCATAACAAGTGACAACAGTGACTAACAAACATGAATACAACATCTACTGTGCACTGGGGGGAATAAAGGTTTGTTTTAAATCACCACATGTGTGATCAGCAGTGCCTCTTTTTGTAAACAAAACAGTGGTGGTACACATACGTTGCGTCTGGATCAAATCTGAGGTACTGTGAAGATATATAGAGGCAGAGAACCCTAGCGCTACATGTTTTGTTTATTTGGTGAGAAAACATAAAGTTTAAAATTTGAAATTGACAAATCGTTAAGTATTAATAACAATAATAATAACAATAATAGTAATAATTCTTTATATAGCGCTTTACTCACTACTCATATTGCTTTGCAAGCTCAGTGCAGGGAGGACCCGGGATATGAACCCATGATCACTTTACTGCAAGGCAGTGGCACTGTCATTACGCCACCTGCGTAGGCGTACTGCATAATATTGTACTCGGTAGCTTAAAATTACAAACCTATAATTTCCAAAATCGAAGAAAATTAATCGCAGGATAAGAACAAGGGGCGGCACGGTGGCGCAGTGGGTAGCGCTGCTGCCTCGCAGTTGGGAGATCTGGGGACCTGGGTTCGATTCCCGGGTCCTCCCTGCGTGGAGTTTGCATGTTCTCCCCGTGTCTGCGTGGGTTTCCTCTGGGGGCTCCGGTTTCCTCCCACAGTCCAAAGACATGCAGGTTAGGTGGATTGGCGATTCTAAATTGGCCCTAGTGTGTGCTTGGTGTGTGGGTGTGTTTGTGTGTGTCCTGTGGTGGGTTGGCACCCTGCCCAGGATTGTTTCCTGCCTTGTGCCCTGTGTTGGCTGGGATTGGCTCCAGCAGACCCCCGTGACCCTGTGTTCGGATTCAGCGGGTTGGAAAATGGATGGATGGATGGATAAGAACAAGCTCTACATTCTAAAAATACATTATGTACTCCCGCAAAGCAATCAGTGCTTAATTTGATTGAGTTTTAAAAAGAATTTCAAACTTTTTGTACGCAAAGTGTTTATCAAATGCAGTCTTTTTAATTTATTCTTTGCTGTGTCAATGACTGATCATCATCATTGTAACAGCCATGAATCCCCTGTATTTAAGCGTGAGATTGGAGGGTCAACCAAGAGTTTAAAGAGAAGTGCAGAGACAGTGCTTATTAGTAATGAGACTCTCATTGGAGTAACAATTAGATTAATTTGCGAAAAACCATATTCGCTCACTTAATGAAACTGGAATATAACTAAGAGTCAGTACACAATAGATTATAGAATCATTTAATATGTAGTTGATGTAACAAGCAAATGTTGCGGCCGAGGTACTACCACAAAAAAAAAAAAAAAAAATCACTATATCATAGACTACTATAACCACTTCCAGACACACAATAATGTGCTACATTGTGGGGTGAATTTTGCTAGGCCATGAGAAGTGTTACATTCATAGTCTGTACTGTTGTAGGAGTTTCTGAAGGCTCACAAAATGTGTTTTTATCGCTTTTTCTGATGGGACCACAGGCTGGGTGAGTGGGCCACTTGGAAGTTGATTCTGGGCCACATGTGATCTGCGGACTGCCATTTGAATAGGCCGGGTTTAAGGTTTTGTAAATAATATCATAATTTTATGCAATTGTCCCAAAGAATCACAATAATAATAAACAGTTGCAAACACAATGCAATATAGTTTAAAATAATATAAATGATTTATGATAGGTATCATGCACTGGATGACCTTGTATTTTATGCTATTAGGTTGGACATAAAATATGGACTGAGTAGATTGGTTTGATTGGTTGATAGATGGGACTTCTGTCTACTGAGAATGGCCACAAGATGCCAGGACCCTTAACTGACCAGCCGTCTTGCTACACCTATCTCCATTAGTGTACATGACAGCCATCATTGGACACCAACTACAGTGTTCTACATACTCTTTAAGGACTAATTCCTGCCTGAAAGGCAATGACTACAGGAAAATTGGTCATCAACATGTTTAAATAAAACAGGCAAATAAGCATACTCAGACTATATTGGTCCTCTTCATGATTAAGAAACACCGAGGACTCAAACACAAAAAGTTAAGCGTTACGGTGAGTGGAACCTTTTAAAAAATTAGTTAATGATAAAAGTTGTGTTCCTCAGGAGTCAGTGCTGGAGCTGCTCCTATTTTTTAATATACATACATTATCTAGATAAGAATATACAAACAAGCTGGATATGTTTTCAGATGATACCAGACTAGGTGGAAGAGCAGATAATGTTGAATCAGCTAAATTGTTACAGATGGGCTTGGACAGCATACAGGCTTGGGCACATTTTTTTGGCAGATAAAATTTAATTAAGCGAATGCAAAGTATTACATATATTAAGTAGAAATATTATATTTGAATATACAGTGGAGGATTTGAAACTTGAGAGTATACTTAATGACAGGGGTTCCGCATCCAAAAAGGAAGGCAGCTTTGAGATTTGCCAGAACTGAGCAAGGTAAATTTTCTGACTTTATTGTGGTGCAATTGGTGTCTTGCAATATGCTGTCATTTGTAAGTTATTTATTAGTTAGTGTTCAATGTTTTGAAAAGAATCAAGCATTGTGCACACAATTGTTCTTTGTGAATGAGCCGCAGACATGCACATCCTCGAGGGTTCCTTGCTACTGAACAAAGTATAAAGACAAAGAACTTTTTTAAGAGAATGGAATTTTTGACTTTTCATTGATCTGTAGAGAAGGACAAGGTCTAGTATTGATTTCCTTGCAAGCCCTGATCAGGAAACATCACTGATTTCAAGGTTTGATTGATATTTCTTCCATGGGGGGACTGAATTGGATGCAACACCTGCTGCTTACACTCAGTCTATCTCTCCTATTGGTGCTTCTGGCAGTAGTGCAGCAAATTTAACTGTGCGAAATATCTTTTGAACTGCAGTGCAGGTGTTTATGGGAAACAAATTTTGTAGACTGTGTTTCATTGCTCAGTGGAGTACCAGTATCCGCTGTAACACAGAGGTCTCCAATTCCTCAAACTCCTTGATTGTTGATCATGTGTCATGTCCTTGTGGCACTTCGCAGGATACCCTAACCCCTGGATTGTCAATCGAATGTCTAAGCTTCTTGGGGGACACATTTACAAGATTATGAGATTTATAAGGGTAAATTGCTCAACATATATTTAAATTTTATGCACTCAGTTAAAAGCTTATTTGTTCACTTGCATTCCTGTATGTGGTTGAATTTGTGGTTCAGAAATGAGAAATTTGACTTCATCATCTTCAAATGTGATATTACTTTGTAGGGGGTGCAAACATAAATCAAACATTTTCTAGGGATGCAGGGATAGAAAAGGTTGGGAACCACTGCTTTATGAGAAGGACCTACTTTAGGAGTCGTGTAATTATCACTGTCTACATCCAGACAGTTTACAAAACCAATCAAGATAGTTGTGGAGGAAGTCAAGTCAAGGGAGGTTATTCTTAAGTTATGCAACACTATAGTGAGGCCTCAACTTGAGAAGTGTGTGTTTTTTGGTCTCCATATTACAAAAAAAAACCAGCAGCATTAGAGAAAGACTACAGAAGAGCGACTATGCTGGTATGGTATGGAAAGGTATGCGCTATGAGGAGATATTGAAGGAGTTGAAACCTTTCAGTTTAAGCAAACAGTGATTAACAGGTGACATTACTAAAGTTTTTAAAATTATAACAAAAATAAGTACAGTGGATTCAGTATGTCACTTTAAAATAAATTCTTCAACAAGAACACTGGGACACAGCTGGAAACTTGTTAAGGGCAGATTTCACAAAAATGTTACAAAGATTTTCTTTATGCAGATAAATGGAATGAATTGCCAAGTTGTGTAGTGGATTTTGAGGACCTTCAGATCTTGACTTTATGTTATTTTAGACAATATAAG
Source organism: Erpetoichthys calabaricus (assembly GCF_900747795.2). Lineage (NCBI taxonomy): Eukaryota > Metazoa > Chordata > Cladistia > Polypteriformes > Polypteridae > Erpetoichthys > Erpetoichthys calabaricus. The sequence goes on from NC_041401.2 coordinate 176,225,471, forward strand.
TGACTAGGATGGACACGCTTGTTGGGCTCAATGGCCTGTTCTCATCACAATTGTTTTAATGTAGAGATGACATACTATTCTATACATCCACACATCCGTTCATTTGACCATTTTCATTCTCTAATGATCAGGTCAGTGCCACTAAATTGCTATGTAAAGAGAAGTGTTATGGATTTTTGAAAACTGTAAGATGTGTGCATAACAGTTTATATTAAATTGGTTTATTACGTAACCAAGAAAACAGAAAACATTCAATTTGAGTAACATGTAACAGCAACACTGTGAAAGCAATTTGCATTAATTTTTGTGTATAAGGATTCCAATAACAAAAGAATTGGTCTGCATTTTGTGTATCCAATAATTTTTTATTCAATAAAAAGTCTGCAGACTAAAAATATCTAACTCCATCACAAATCAAAATAACTAATCCAAAAATATAAAAAAGCACCGAAATGTCTGCATTAAACTTGGCATACTGTCTCAAACACATATTCACACACACTCAAACATACTTCACAACTGATCAATTAGAGGCACTGAGCCTCTGACCTCAATGTCGGGCTGTCCGAAAATGTTTCTTCTTGTTTAAAGGGTTGGGCTTTTCTTTATTAGATTCTCTTGTGCTTGGAAAAGCCAAGTGATAAATGCAAAACTGACTAAAGCATGAAAGCGCACTGATGACATATTTAGATAATCTTATAAAAAAAGAGACCGTACCACAAACCATAACTAAATGTTTGGTTAGACAATCAATGCACATTAGGTCTTTAATGGCTAAGCCTTATATTTTAATTGAATAAAGATAAAGACATTGGAGCTAAGAAGAAAAGATTATATAAGGCTTTAAAGTAACTAAAGATCCTTCGCAAAAGCACGCAGTTGAAGTGTTTACTCTAAAAAGTACAATCTAATTTACTTGCTGATCTCATAGAAAATCACTCACAACTGCACTAAATTCCCTCTTGCCTGTTTCAGAGGTAGCAGCATGAACTCTTCCGTCTTGGAGACTTCCACAAAATGCTGAAGGACGTATTTGTGTGCTGACTTCAGCAAATCACTGCAGGAATGGGTGTCTGCAAATCCCCGGATACCAAGGCAGTTAGATGGATCAAGCTGGCTGAGCAGAAACTTGCAGCAAGCATCCCGAACCCCATTGAGCTGCAGTAAGCTGGCTGCAGGTAGGAGAGTCTGTAGAGAATGAACACTGTCATACACATTCTCAGTGCACATTAGTTAGGCATGGTACAAAAAATTAAAACATTTTTGAATGGGGGTGGGTAGTGCCAGGATCAGAGCCTATTCTGGCAGCATCAGGCAAAAAAAATATGACAAAAACAAACACTGTAAAAGTAAAATAGTGCACCATTTGGTTAATAGTGTGTACTAAAGGTTTCATACAGTGACCATACAGAGCTTTAAAGTGACGTAAGTTATGGAAAGTTTGGCAACACATATATATACAATGAGTGAGCTTGTGCCCTTGTGTGAGAAATAAGGCATCTGCAATGGCTCTTATTTACTGTATGTATTTCATCTGCAAAGCACATTACTTTTTTTCTAAAAGTGTAATACTTCTGATCATGTTCCATATTCTTTCCATAACATGTGTATGTGATTTGCATGTCAGATTTAAACTGGCTGCCTTTTGTATATGCTTCACCATGGGAAATTTGGGCCACCATGCAGGATTACTTATAAAACAAAGCTTTTCCATATAAGTATTTGGCCAAAAAGGCTTGGCTGAGTGAGGATATGACAAGAATTTTCGCCCACATCAAATGTATTTGTACTGGTAAAGGAAAAAAACAAAATCAGTAACCGGTATGGGAAAATGAAAATCACAAACAGATTGACAAAATATGGCTCACCATTTCATCCCTAGCCCTTAGGAGGTCCAGTATCCCATAGCCAAGAAAAAAAAATCTCTGCTATAATTTTCATCATGTCAGCTGTTAATCATGACCTTCTCATGAAGACAATCATAAAAATTCTGTGTTATTTAATTCAAAAGTCATTCTTATATTAGCTTACTAACAAGCAGAAAGAAATAAGGCACATGAGGTACTTTAATGACAACAGACAAACTCACCTCCCTGCACTTTGTCCAACAGGCACAGATGACATTGTAATCAACATGATCCAGAAAGCCTGCTCTCACCAAAACAAAACTGGTAATATAGGCTGTAGGACTTTGTGTGAGAGATGATGGTCAAGAACACAAAGGGAACGCAGGGAACTTTCCTGTCTCCCTTTTATGTCATTTTTTGTACAGAAGACATCAAACAAAACTGCAATTTATGCAAGCTACAGAAGTTCTCAAACATCTTCACCATTGTAGCCAGCATTGACAATAGAGTTGAGAAGTAGTACAGAAATCTGACTGAATGTTTTGCAGTTTGAGTGCTGTGGTAACAATTTTCATCTAATATTGCTAAGAGAAAGGAACTGGTGGTACATCTTTAGTGCTCCATGGAACCCATGAGATCAATCACCATGGTGTGGAAGGAAGTGGAGGTAAAGCAGCTCTATAAATACCTGTGGGTTCATCTGAACAGTAGACTGGACTGGACAGAGAACACAGATAAACGTCAGCATGTTCTTCTATTTGAATGAGCGCAGAGGCTCACATCTCTTAATGTACTTGACAAGGTACTGAAGATGTTCTATCAGCCGATTGAGGCAACTGCTAGAACAGCACCAGCTGTGGAGTGTTTTGGTCATCTGTATAAACAGGAAAGCCAACTGTATTATAATATCTGGATGTTATTATAAATGTCTTATAATTTTGAATATTATTAGGGAGGTACCATGACATAGTGAATAGTGTTGCACATGGGCAACATGGTCCAGTTGGTGTATCTCCTATATGGAGTTTACAATGCCCTTGCTGTATTCTTGTAGTTTTTCCCTATGGAATCTTGTTTCATTCCACGATGCTATTAAAAAGCCAACACTAAATCTGCTCAGTGAAAGTTAGTTTGTGATTGTGCTCTGTGATGATTGCCTGTTTAAAGGTGGTTCTTGCCTTGCATATGTTGCTGTCAGAATGGGCTCTCATCCCACAACCTATACTAAAAACAGCAGGTTCCGAATATATATACAGGTTTAAAGGAGATGAAAAATATACTATGAAAGAGAAGAAAACTTGACTAACATCTTCTAGTGCAGCACACTAATTCATTGGCATAGCTTCAGTTTTAAGGCCCTTAAGTATATTAAAATTCAACAGACCTGGACATTTCCCTCTCCAACTACAATTTCTGCAGTGTAGGCATATTGCACCAACTGTTCCAAGGCTTGAGGGTCGATATCATGCAAAGTCACATGTGTCTGTCGACTTTCTGACATTTCATCTGTATAGTAAAAACATGAAAGTGTAAACATCATAATACTAATGTCAAGATCAGATCATAAACTGATAGTAAGCCCATCTTTGGCTAAAACAAAATTGCATTTTTCACTTTACATCTGAAAGTGATTTTTTTGTGAATTGGTATTAGGATTTCATGATTCTTTATAAAAAAGTTGAACAGAGTTATGTTACACATCTTTGTATGTACATTCTGACAGACAACTCCAAGTTGGGGTGGAAAAAGGGGACAAAATAATTATTACAATAAACAAAAGTATTTTGGACAATAACAATAATGATTGAAATATGCAGTAAATAACACTTCATATACATTTGAATGAAAGTTTTCAATTAAAACACAATGCAAGAGAGTGCACAAAGAAATATATATTTAACCCAGCCATGATGTTTAATTTTAAACAAATAAATGAAAATAAATACACACAGTGACTAGATTGGACATACTTTAATGGCGGTACTTTTCTGTGTCGATTGACTACCTTTGGTTTGGGCTTGTGGAGGTTCGAGCACCGTGATGCGCTTAACATTCGATTGACAGGTATAGGGAGACTGGATAATTGTAGAGCTGCTGGCAGGCTTGAAAACACTACCTGTATGGAAACTATAAAAATTGAGCCATGCTGGTACTTCATACTGGTGTATACCAGTTCACTTAATGCACTGAATACTAATATGATTAAATAAGGTGAAATCAAAAGTTTTGTGATATGTATATGTTTGCATCTTTATTCACATCAAAGTTTAAAGTAACATTTCCTGTAAACATCTTCCATGTGCCATTTGGATGGTTACTTACAAAATGTCATATAATTAGTAGGCAGACAGATGGCTACATAGAAATAAATCAAAGCAAAATTACTTTGACCATTTTCAGAACTACTATAGGTAAAACTAAATGATTTTAGCAAGCAGATGAATAAGTTGCATGACTTAAATAATTTTAAGCTTTGAATATGTATGCTTTTGAGTCTTCAAAAATATTTTTACCAGTTTCTGTCTAAATCTATTCTAGTGTATTTTATGAGTAAATTATTACTTTGAAATGTTATGTGTGAATGACATAATGTGTTCTCTAAGTTATTGTATAAAGCTTTGTGTGCTGGTTAACTTTGTAGCATATACTGTAAGGCAGTGCTTCTCAAGTTTCATTGCAGGTTTTTGTTCAAGTCAGTTTCACATTTAATGAGTTAATTGATCTCAAGTAGATCATAATAGTGTTAGATTAACATTAATTAAAATAATTTGGAAATGTTAGTATTTTGCAATAACTTTAAACGCTTACCTCTCCTTTGTTGTATCTTTTTTAATTTACCTATTTGCTGTTGACATTGATCACTTAAATGTATCCTAATATAATGACAATGAACAAGGAGTGGAGCAGACAGATAATAACACCAAGGATATTCCACCTGTGTTATTGGTATAAAGCTTCAGCTCAACTTTTACATGGTCAAAGTAACCTGTACATTGATTAGTAGGACACTACGCAATGGTAGAATCATCTAAAAAGAGCATCACTGAAAGGAAAAAGGTTTCTTTAAATTCATTTAAATATTGGGATTATATTCTATTGTTAACGTTGAGAGATGCTGTTTGTTTTGCTGTAGTATCTGTTTAAAAGTTTTAGCATACAATCTGTATAAATAAAATCATTAGCCATTTTGATGTCTGTTTGTTTTTTCGCTAATCACTCAAAATCATTGAATTTTCAGAAAATTTTGCATTTGCCTTGCAATTGGTATAACTTAAATATAGGCTTTATGGTGTATCTGGGAAAGGGCATCCAGATGGTGGGGACTGCAATTCCTATCAGACAGTAGAAGTATGCTATGGCTGATGGAGGATATTGTTGCCAGCATACAGAGTATTCTATCGGCCAAGGTGTGATCTTAAAGACTACAGGTATATATTCTATTTTAATCTCAACTAATCTGGATAAAAGTTTTATTGTCTTGATGGATTACAACTTTTGTGTAAGAGGATGTCTTTTTGTCCCATTGTGGGTTGTGTTTCACCATGCAGAATTTCAGAAAGTTTTACCCTGTTCATTTATACAAACTAGGGGGCTTTGCCCCCTGCTCGCTTTGCTCGCCAACCTTCGACCCGGCACTACATGCAAGCCACTTTGCAGTTCTGCTGCTCGCGAATGGGGATGCGGATGTACAATTTAAACAGATTGTTATTTTCGTGGGAATTGTTACATTGTTGCATAATAGAACAAACTATTTTACATTACAGCAAGTAATTAACCATATTAAAAAATAGTAAAATGTAATAATTTGAAAATAAATTATGTTTCATGTTGCGTTCGAGATTTTCATTGCGTTATACGATTTCTTTCTGTTTGGCTTTGAAATTAATACTCAAATATTTTTTAAACTTACACTTTTACTGTAAAACTTCAGTAAAAACAATGTTTTTTCTCTCTAATAAATAAACTGACTTTTTCAAATGTTTGTGTCTGTGATTTGTTAATTTTAATGGGAAACAGTTAACATTTTAATACGAATGGCATATCAAGATCTCCTTTGTTGTCTAATGTTATCCAGGGAAGATGTACTATATTACCTTTCTTGGATACATCCTTCTTTCAACAGTAATTCGGGCGGTAGAAGACCGGACAGTGTTAATGGTTGTAGTTATTTTTTGGAATATTGTAAGTTAATGTTTTCATCTTCTACACGATCAGCACCGACTGTTTCAGCATAGTCTATTGATACGCATTTAACCAATTTTCCATGTAACCGATCGACAATTTTCACCTTAATTCATTTGACTTCATCGTTTCTCGGTGCTAGGATTGCCCGTGTACTCATTACTTTTGTTGATATCCCTTCAGGATGAAATTCATCAATAAGATTTGGACATAATAAGTCTTCTTTTATTGGAAACTTAAAGTGAGGAAAACGTAAAAATTTATAAGAGAGAGCAGGAAATGTGTCTGTCAAAAGCATTCACACAAATGAAATGTGAGTGGACTGTGTACATGTTTAAATATGGTTGAGAGGAGGGCATGACTTGAAACAATCTCATGTCAAAAGTCTTGTCTTGTCGCAGTATTTTTTTTATATAATAGATAATGGTAGGTACTTCAACTAGTAAACTATAAGTTAAGAAACTCAGGTCTCTAAAGCATCACGTCTGCACTACTGTCAAAGGATAAACTATGCTGCCAATCACAACAGACACAAAAGTGAAAAGTGGCCTAAAATATTTTTTTAAATTTTGAATTTTTTCTTGCGTCAGGATATTTAATCATATAAAAATGTCTTCTGGCAAAGGTGCTACTGGACTTATGTAGAACCTGGTTTAGACTTACAGGCACATATCCCAATAGGAGTCCTGCAGAACCCCACTTAATACTTTAAGGTGCAGATCTTAATTTTGTTGTTGCAGGAGGGAGTTAAGTGCAGTCTGTGCTTAAGTGGGCAGGTCGAAATCTTCATAATACAGTGGAACCTCGGTTCACGAACGTCTCGGTACATGTACAAATCGGTTTACAACCAAAAAGTTCGCCAAACTTTTGCTTTGGTTCATGACCGCACACTCGGTATACGAACAAGCCAGTTTCCCTTTCGGTTTGTACATGTTCAGTCTCTCCCTGTGCATTTCCTGTGCAGCGAGCAAGAGAGAGACAGTGAGAGAGCGTGACACACACACATACACACACACAGGCAGCGCGAGAGAGAGACAGACGCACACACACACAGGCAGCGCGAGAGAGAGACAGACGCACACACACAGGCAGCGCGAGAGAGAGGGGGCTGGACGCATAAGGTAGGAAGGCAGTTAAAGAATGCACTGGGCTTGATTTTGTTTTCACTTCTGTTTACAGCGATCGGTTCGTAGCATGCATTGTTGCAATGTTACTTTTCTTGGTGGTTTATTAAATTACGGATTTTTTAAAATGTTTATTTTTTTCCCTGTGCTTAAAACTCATTAAAAAAAAAAAGTGTTTTTAGCCAGCGGTTGGTAGTGCTATAGCACGAACTATTGCAGTGTTAATTTTCTCTGTTGTTCAAGGTTTTCTCAGTGTTATTCAATGTTTTTACATTTAGTTTACTATTACGCTGTGCATTTTATGGTTTAATTAACTATATTTGTGCTTAAAACCTTAAAAACAAAATATATTTACATACAGAGTTCGTATGGTCTGGAACGGATTAATTGTATTTACATACAATCCTATGGGGGAAATTGCTTCGGTTCACGACCAAATCGGTTTACGACCAGAGTTTTGGAATGAATTATGGTCATGAACCAAGGTTCCACTGTACTAGCAAAAGTGGAATAAAAAAAATTAATCCTTTGCGGCACCCTAAAACAGTGGTTCCCTAAAAGACTTTGCTAAAAATGACCCACCAGATGATTATCATAATCAAGACGTTTAAAATTCAAACAACTATTGACAAATAACTATTATTATTGCCTGGTTTTATTAACAGTTTTATTGTTGCAGTATTAAATCATATTCATGTCATAAATTTTTCATTGTGCACAAATATTGTCACGCAAAATTGTAATATTTATTTTATGTATTTGGTCAAATCTACTGCAATTGTTAAAATATACACTTAGATTAGACACATCTGAATCTAAATACATTTTTAAGTGAAGCAAATAATTAAGAATTCATTACTGATTACTTGATTATTGTGATAATTCAATCACGTACAGAAATGCTACTTTTGCAATATCCACCATAAAGATGGTGGAGAGTAAAATACTGTAGTGTACCTAACAAAAAATAACCAGAATGGACAAGTCAAACAAGAGGGTCATTTGGTAATGAATGATAACAATAATATAATATTCTTACCTTACATAGTGAATATAATATACAGGTAGCATTGTTAAGTGTATGGCTTCTTAATTTCACACAACCATTACGTGAGACAGTTAGGTGAAAAGTGAACAATAACTGGCAATGCTTGTTTTTAGGCCTTACAATGAGAAACAAATAAGTAACATATCTAAAATGAAATCTAAATACGTACTTGTAAACATTGCATGGAAATAAGGACTGCAGGATGCCAGCACCACTTTGTGAGCCTTAATCTCTTTGGTTCCCACGTGGAGAACAATATCACATAGCAGTCCACGTTGCCTCATTCTGTTCATGGACACAAATGAGTCATGGTAATGCCGCTTGGAATTATGAGAGATACTGTGGCCATCCCTGTTGAGGAGCTGCATTCCACCCTCCATCATAGGAGACCACTCTGGAACTTTGTCGTTGCCAGCTCTTGCTCTCTGTAGCTGGAAAACAAAAAATATATAAGTTATTAGTGAAGAGAAAACCCATCAGAAGAATTAATAGAAAAAATATAAACAGAGTATACTATAATATAGGCAACAATGGTTAATAAAACATTTTTTATATTCTCAATTATCTCTTTTCCCAAGAATCTAAATTAAATAAAAAATTAAGCTTTTATGTACAAAATAGTCCAGATTTTTAACTCCACCTATCTCTAGAATTATGTCTCCTTCCAGTATGGAAATTGGCTGCAATGAGAGTACAATACCAACATTACTAGAAGGAAGGAGAAATTATTTAAAGTTTAAAAAATTACACAAATGCACTACTATGACACAATACAAACATAATTTGTTTTTAACCTTTGCTAAAAAAGTGCTTACCACCTAGTCAGAAACATGAAATTTAGCAAAGCTGTAAAAGCCAGGAATATCAACCCCAGCTCCTGGGGGGCCACAGCAACTGCACAGTTTTATTCCAGCCAAATGTTTTAATAAGAAAACAATTTTTGTTGCAAATAGAATGTTTGTTTGATTGAATTTTAGTCCAGAGTTTATTTTCTTATAAGAGCTAAATTAAAAACAACAGAGTTGCTACTGGACAATGTTATTTTTATGATAGAGATTTAAAATTATGTCATAAATCAAGCAATAATAGGTATTTGGTATTTTTGGTTACATAAACTGAAAAGTCTTGGAACTAAAGAAAAACACGGTTACAAGTAAAATGTAATCAAGAAAAACTATCTTTAAAAATATGTGTGGCTGAGTACTGTAGTTAGTAACCCTGTTTTTGAGAGTTCAAAAGTCTTAGGTTCAAGTTGCAGGCTGGTCACTATTTGTTTCTGTTTTACTCCCAAATGTGCATTTTACATTGACTGGAGAATGCACAGTGGTCAGGTCTGAGTAAGTATGGCTTAGGATGGACCTGGATGCCATTCAGGCTTGATTTTTGTCTTGTACTTAACACTGCTTGGGATAAGCTCTGATCACTCACAGCTCTGTATTAGAATAAACAGGTTCAGAAAATAAATAACTAACCTCTGGCAATGGCTACAATTCTCATTTTCATTGTGATGGGTTAAGTAATAATATAAGCTTAAAAGATATAGCAAAATAAAACACTTAATAAATCACAAAAAGTATTAATTATCAGTAGAATGAAAAAACAATTTTAATTCCTGTACAGGAACTTTCATTATGGAATTTTCCAAATGGTAATATGAAGTCATCATGAATGATATTAGACATACACAAGAAAAAAAGCAATAGTAGAATGAGACGGCACACATGTGGGGAATGATGCCAAGGAGTTCAAAAGTATTAGAAATGGTGTGTTCATGAGGGAGGGAAGCATAAGAGAAAACAAAGACAAACGGAAACCCGCAGCTTCTATGGGTCTACCTGAACAGGATTTGACCCTCTCTGTACCAGGTGTGGTGGCACACCTACTTGTTCACTGTGGAAGACAGCAAACTGGCAGGGCAAATTGCGAACGTAGCACGCTGCATTCAAGGTTAATTCCTTGATACCAAATACCCATTGGGCATGGCCACAGAAACACTCATCAGGAGGAATGGTAAATAGAGGATCCTGCCTGTTCACTTGACGTAATTTTTTTGTTTTTCATATTGGCCTTTGGTATTTTGATTTTCTGCTCTTGTTGGTTTTAGAACCCTGCCTGTCCCTGACTTCGCTACTTTCTTATTTCCTTTTCTGCTTATTGTTTTATTCTGTCTTTTTCAATCATTGGCAGAGCTTTTTACAGGGAAACCCATTGTGCTAAACACACTGGATGTTTATGTTTTAAACCAATAACAGATGTCCATCAGTTTTATGCCTTGGAATGCAGCTTATTTTAATGTAAAAATGCTCAAATTTCAATTTTATTGGTAGTCTCTAGGAAGAAAAATCTTGATCACTCTGAACTCTCCTGAGTAGGCCTTCAGTAATGATAGAAGGCACCTGACTTTCAGACACAGTAGTGAAGGCTTTTTGGGAGAGGAGGATTTTCTATTATATAATACCAGTAATGGCACACTGCACGATAACGTGCAGTGAATACACTTGACTTGAGCATTCATAGTATTCATCCTCTTTCTCTGTACGTTTAGCATTCGTTTGCTCAGAGTTTGATGTGCCTGTTGCTTCCTGAGCAGCTCTTCTTTACTCCACCCTATCGGCCCGCTGCTTCTCTTCTTTTGTCGGCATCTTTTCGCGTTAAAACTGATTAAGTTAGTTTTTGTGTTGCAATAACTTAGTACGTTTTCTTTAATTCTTCACTTAATCTGGCACTTAAATCTTCACTCTGCCTCAAGAATGATTAGCGAAGGTGGTAAGGAATGAGAACGGCGCATGAGCCGCACGGCTACCCTGCTGCGCGCTGCAGAGAGTTGATTCTACAATAAAATAAAATAAAAATAAAAAGAGTAATAAAATCATCACCCCGAAAGCAGATAGTAGACGTCACGTAGTATTTGTGTACCAAATTTCAAGTCATTAGGTGAAACGATTTGCGGCTACAGGTGATTTAAAATCCTGGACAGACAAACGAACAGCCACAGTAGCGTATTATACAAGAAGATAGTGTTATCATCCAATCAAAGTCTCCATCTTCTCCAGTGGAATTTCCTGCTGCACCCATGACAAAGATATAAACCTTTCAAAGTAGTTATAATTGGCTACCTATCACTGTATGCCCAACCCACCTAATCTGGTTTCCATAGACCCAGAACAGCAGTGGCTATGCTCCAAGGTATTCCTGGACTGTAGATCTCCTCCTAAGAGACTAGATGTTGAAAGGCTGACTAACCAATGATATTTTGATTTGTAATGCATGAGATTTTTAGCAGTTTTCTCATCTTTACTTTTGTATTGTAAAACATGTCAAATGTTGCTGCTTTTCCACAGTGAACAGAAATGTTGAGAATGTTGCAAAACAATCACTTAAATCTATGTTGTCAAAATAAGAGGTCTCCATAACTAAGCTTTTGTTGATAACTTCTCAATATTTCCATTTTCAAGACTTTGTTTTAATGAAATGTTATACAGTACAGCAGAGGCAGCTATCTGAGGCATTGTGGGGACTGGGTAAGTGTTTTCAAAGGCTAGCCATTACGGCTGCTATAAAATAAGGCTAACATTAAGTCAAAAAGCATTATTATTGGAACTGTCTTTTTCAGTGTTGATGATACAAATGTGCATTTTAATGTAGTCAGCATTATAGCTGAAAAGTCAAAAATGTGAAAAATGCACTTGCATGTATAAACCATAAAAGGCATCCCAACCAACCACACTGCCACAAGTCACCTAACCAAATATCAAGCCACTCTTATGGTTGATAGGAAAAGGCAAATCACAAAGGCTATTAAGAAAATGATTTCATGGTTGGGAGATTAAGTCAAGGGTTTTCCATAATCAGAGTTCACTGCCAGGTGTTGGTCAAAATACGAAAATCACAAAGATAAAACCAAGCAAACCTGCATGAAATGAGAGGTCAAAAAATATTTCTGAAAAAACAAAAAATTCTGAAACCTGGTCTAAAGACTTGTCCCTGCCTTTCTATCTAGAATTTTAGAACTGAATCCAAAAATGTGGACATCCACATCTTAAAGTATAGAAATTAATTACTTCTTTCAAAAACCCTTTTCCCTTACTCCTTAAGCTCTTGTTATGGATACCTTTCAACACCCATGCTTTTTCCATATAACCAGTTTGGGAACAAGAATCTAACCTTGACTCCCACTTTGCAATGGTCTAGTTTTTTTAGAAATATTTCAGTCTCCTTCCTAAATCCAAATTGATGGGTTATATTGTTCACACTACTTGCCAATATGCTGTTATCGGCCGGCTTAAGCCCAGATCCTCTCTGTTGCCTTTGTCAGATTGGAGCAGTAGGCATCTTTTCACCCTCATGTTGGGAATGCTTGATTTCAGAAGATTTTGGGGTCTACTGTTGCCTACTTACTTTCTTCACATGTTCCTTTTAACATTCCTTTATCTCCGCAAATGTTTTTGTTATTTTGTTCCTTTCATATATAACTACACACATTTTAAAGTCTTTTGTATTTCTTAGGACTTGAATATCACTATTTGAATATTATTTGAATTTATATTAAAAATATTATTAAAAGGCAAATGCTGTCATTAGATTGGTAAAATAACTCATTTATTTCACCTTGCACTAATTTTGGTACTGTTTTACACCCCACACTCTATGCTGCATACTTCTTTATTTTGCATGCATTTCGCACATCAGATTAATAATTTTTAGAATTTTTCACTGTTAGTTGCTATCCTCAGTTATAAAACAAAAAGATTTTTCTTAATACATAGCTCTGCCTTTCTGGTAAACTAACAATAAATTTTAAATCTTCTCCAGCACTCTAGAAGTATTGGTTTGCTCCTGATCCTGTTCCATTTCATTCTTGCAGCTGAGATCCCTAATTTGCTACCATTTTATATTCAAAATGTTATTTTAGCAAACACAAGCTCATCTCCTATCTCATTAAACATAATGGGAAAAACTGCCATGTTTCTGATTTTCCTTTTATTACTATAAATGCTCTTAAAACCAATTTTAAAGAGGATTTTCAATTTTAGAAAAAACATAGCACTCTCAGCCAACGTGTGTGCTTTGGAGGCTGCTGCCTTGACACATAATTTACAAAATACAGGCCAGGTCAGGTCATGTTGGGAAGCATGCACTGTACAGCGCGTTGCCACACCCACCACACGATGAAACAGCTTGGGATCCCCGTTGGCATTCCCCCAGGCAAATACGTGGTCCAATCACCCCCTGTAAATTACCATCTTTCTACCGCAGGCAGGTGTTAAGTGGGCACCCCCTTGGCCTGGTCCAGCTGCTCAAGTCCTTAACAATGAGGATCCTGTGAGCCAGATCACCCTCTGGGAATCATGCCACATGGCCGTAGTACCTAACTGATGCTCCCTCACAATGCAAGTAATGTGTCTCATTCGTGACTTCGTGAGCAACCACTCATTCGACACAAAGTCAAACCAGCAGTGCCCAAAGATTCACAGTACCAAAGGAGTCCAGTCTTCGTCTCAGGTCACTGGATAGCGTCCAAGTCTTGCAACCACATAGCAAAACAGGAAGTACCAGGACTCTAAAGACTTGAACCTTTGTTATTTTGCAAAGATATTAGGAGCACCAAACACCCCTTTCCAGCGACCTCATAACCCCCCATGCTCTCCCAATTCGTCTACTGACTTCATAGAAAGAGTCAACTGGGAAAAACGCAGAGGTTCTGCCACCGCTCTCACAGTACCAGTTTACAGGCCAGCCATGATATCCAGCAACTTTTGGTGGATCCTGCAAAGTCTCAGGATGTCCCACAGGGTAGCCTGATCAACTGAATTGAACATTTTATGAAAATCGACAAAGGCTGCAAAGAAACTTTGCTGGTATTCGCGTTTGCATTCCATGATAACCCTCAGTGCCAGGATACAGTCAAAGGTAGAAAGGAACCTATTGAGAGGCGGAACCTATTGAGGATGACCCTAGCAAGGACCTTACCCGGCACCGATAGCAGTGTAATCTCCCAGTAGTTTCCGCAATACTGGAGATCACCCTTCCCTTTCCAGTTAGGGACCTCAAGTTCTGATTTCCAGTCATTTGGGATGATGCCCATCTCCCAATTGGAAGCAAAGACTGCTTGCAATGCAAGGAGGACAGCCTTACCACCAGCTTGGAGAAGTTCACCCTGGACACTACAGATCCCTGTAGCCTTCCCTACCTTCAGCTGGTTCACCACTTGTGCAATCTCAGTGAGACTGGGTGGTTCACAGCTAATTGGAGGATCAGCCTGAAGAACCATGGGGCCAGAGATGCCCAATATCCTTACTAGATGATCAGCTTTAAACAGCTGCTCAAAGTAGCCAGCCCAGCAGGTCACAATTGTAGTGTCATTCAAAAGGACCGTTCTATAACCTGCCTTGAGTGACACTCTGTGAGGAACAGATTCGGATGTGCGTAATGCTTCGATTCCTGTGCAAGCAGGACGTGGGTCACTAGACCATAGTGTGTCACTCGCTCACAGATTCCTCTAACAAACACCTTCTTATCTGCCCTCAGTGTACTCACAGCTGTCCATCTCAGTTCTCAGTTACCAGTTCCCAGTACAGATTGGAGTTGCCATCAAGCCATGTGCTGTGACTCCTCTCGATGATATCCAGGGTGTCCTGCGAGACTAAACACCTCCTTCTGGGCACACTGGTAACATCAACACAACACGCAACGTTCAAGGTGTTGTTATGGAAGGTCTACCACATCACATTAGGATAGGAGCAGTCGCACCCAAGTCTGTAAATTTCTCACACAAACTGCATGTAGACTCATTAGAAACAGCCTGATCTTTGAATCTGGCCAGGTCTAGACTTATTCTTCTAGTAGCAACAACAAGTCTGTGGTCAGAATTCAGAAATTGGGCACTTCTGTGGACCCTGCAGTTTTGTAAGAGCCTCCAGCGTCTGCTCATGAGGATGTGATCAGTCTCCTTCACCACACCACCAGTATTGGAGTACCAAATCCAAAGATGCGGCTCATGGTGCTGGAACCAGGATCCAGCAATCCACAGCCCCTGACCTTTTGCAAAGTCAAGGAACATGGAGCCACTTTCACCACGGTCTCCAGACCCATGGGGACCGACACAATCTTCATAGCCAGGCTTGTCAGTGCCAGTGCTCACACTGAAATCACCCATGACCAGAGGAGTGTCACCTCATGGGCACCAATCAACCACTAAGCAAATCTGCAAATAAAATGTCTCCCTCACTATGGACGGAGCATACACTGAGACAACAGACAAGGCACACAGAGAGTGCCTTAATCCGAGTCTCATAATATGCTCATTGAAAGAAGAAACATTGGGCACCATTGGAAGGAGCCAAGCTGCCACAGCAACAGCTACTCCCTAAGTATGACAGCCATCAGAGTGAATAGACCAATAAAAGGTATACCCACCTACAGAGATCTGGCCAGTCCCAGATCTGCACACCTCAGAGAGTGCCGCCACTGAAATGTGGAGTTTACAAAGTTTCTCCAACGACAGAGGAAGATGATAATCATGTCTGGAGACTAGACTATCCACATGCCTACCAGGATGAACCGCTTCACAAGGATGACTGTCTGTATGCGTTGACAGTGGAGGAGAAGCATGTGATCAGCTCTGTAGAGCCAAGAATGTAAGTCCAAAGAGTAACTGCCAGCAGACATAAACAAACCCTGCTAAGCTGCTGGCCATTTATTAAGAGTGGCAAATTTCTGACAAAGAAAGTCATAGCTAATGTTTCATTATAACTGGCAATGTACAGTGGCAGCTACAAATCCCAGCAAGTGACTGTTGGGTGGAACAGTACTTTGATAGTATGAAGGTGACAGTGAGTTAGCTGAAGGAGAATAGGTGCAGAAAAATGGCTACACTAAAATTCTTGTGCCCTGGTCATGGTTGTGTCTTCAGCCAAGTCATTTTAATTAACAGCATTCAAAACCTCACATCTGTATAGTGGAAGCTGTGTGGGAGGGCAGGTAGCTGGAATTGTCAACCCCAGGTTTAACAATGGCACACTGACAATTGGCAGTTTGTTTAGACAGTATATAAGAAGTAAAGATGGTTAGCACTGTAGAGCCAAAGGTGGGGGCAAGTTTCATAGGATTTCTCTTCTTGGTGCTGTAATAAAGCTGGTGAATAAATTTATGATACCCATATGTAAGATTAATGGAACAATAGTTAGAAGCAAGTACACTCATCTGACCCTAAATTATATGCTTGCTCGCTGTTCTATAGTTACCTGTAAGCAATACTAAATAGCAATGATTGAAGCTGTGTTTTAACACTTTAACCTCATGAACATATTAACATCATTTACATGCTACAGTAAAACAATTTTCATTGACATCTCTATTAATTGATGGTGACATCTGATCATTAGGCTTCCAAACAAAAGTTTAAAACAAATAGTGTATGACAATAAAAATGTGCAGTAACAAAAAACTCCACCTCCACTCATATCCACCTTTCATTTTAACTAAGATAATCTAAATCTATGAAAATCAACAAAGAACTTACCACTAAAACTTAGAACACTAAAATCAAATGCTCTGGGGAATTCTACTGCATTCCATGTATAATCTGTTAAGACCTTCTGATGTCAGTCTCCTAACCACTCCCATGTCCCACTGGACAGAAACCATGGTCCTATTTGTATTTCTCTACTTTTTTACTGATCTTCCATTAAATTGCCATGAGAGTTGGTATTTGATAAAGCTGTGTTTTTTGATAAAGTTTTTGGATAAAATTACTATTTAACATCTTTTCAAAATATTTGTATTAACTATTAACTTTACATCCCCTATCAGAACACAT
Organism: Erpetoichthys calabaricus; assembly: GCF_900747795.2. Lineage (NCBI taxonomy): Eukaryota > Metazoa > Chordata > Cladistia > Polypteriformes > Polypteridae > Erpetoichthys > Erpetoichthys calabaricus. The sequence continues at coordinate 176,242,490 of NC_041401.2, forward strand.
CAAAATAATATAACAAGACTGAGATATTACATTTTGATTTGGACTGGGTTTGGAACATTCTGAGAATGCTGAAATATATAGTCCTTTATCTAAAAACAACTCACAGATCACTATTTTCTTGTACAGAGAACATTGTGTTCTGTCTGAACTCCTTCAATACCCATTTTCACCAAAAACTGATTAAAAAGGTAACAAAAACATCTGTGCAGAGCTCCCACAGCCTTGGATAATAGACTGTTGCTTGCCATAGTGTTTTTTCTATAATCAATTTATAAAATGAACTCTCTCTCAGCACTATGTTCTGAATCTCAGAATGTGTGTTAAGGGCAGGCAAGCTTGTACTCTTGGTGTCAAGTAGAACATACAACCTTTATTACTGATTATTGTATTAGACTATTGCCCCTTTACTATTGGGTATTATTGCATCAGAAACTACAGAGTTCCTGAGAGTAGAAACTTTACATGTTCATTATATAAACAGTATGTATGAATATTTGCGTGTGTGTATATTTATGTATTTATTTATTTGTGTGTATACAGTATGTTTTTTTGCCCTTTTTCTTTATTTTCATTAATCAAAAATGGACTTTCATCACATAGGTGACCCAAACCTTTATTTTGTCCTGTTCTTTATTCTTACAATATATACAGTACAGAGTATATAGGTATACAACTATTAAAAAAAACACAGTGCAATTGTGCATGATTGTGGCCAAACTTGCCACTCCTGTTAACTTTTCATACAGCACCGGCTCAATCAGGAAGCACACTGTCACAAAAACTGAGGTGAGCTTGTCTTTGCTAGAAAGTCGCCATGCACTCCCTAAATTTGACATGCCCTGCGATTTTTCAGTAATGAAAATTGACATGGTCTGGCATCAAGATAAGCAACTGGAGTTGGCAAGTATGACATACCCTATGACAAAAAGTCACGTTAGGTTACACTGACTTTGGATACAGTAGCTCCTTCCAAACCAAAACTGATTACAGAACAAATAAACTCACCAAGGTTTAATGATAGTACTTGCACTTGTACAGCTGCATGCTGAAAACTACAATGTAGAAGGAGAAAATTTAAATTATAGGTCTTATAAACAGCATGAAATTAAAGTATCAAAATATATCTAAAACCTGTTTTTTTGTGACCTGTTCTGAACACTATTCCAGATCAATAGGTGAAAATAGAAATAATACTTGTGTCTCATTTAGGAATGCTGCTGATTTGATAAATGGGAAAATCTGAACTTCCATGCAAAATTCCTGCAAATAACAGAAGGCCCTTTTTTTTAAACATCTCTTTTCACTTTATCTCCTTCTTAACCCCTCTTAATCTAATTCAAGTTTCTGAATTATTTTTAGTGATGAAATAGATTATATTAAGTCTCAAATGTGTTTCAAAAGATTAATTACAACTAGTAAATATGGCCATACAACTCCTGTTCTTAAGTCCTTACTCTGGCAGACAATTAAGTTTAGACATGACTTTAAATTCCTTCTTATCAAATATACAGCTCTACGTAGTTAAAAGACCTAATCAATGCATTCATATTGGAGCAAACATTATGACCTATGAAGGGATGATCTTCTAAGAGTACCAAGGATAAATTATTACTGTTATGAAAGGGTATTGTATTACAGGGCCATATAATCTGCTCTTGTGTTAGAGATGCCGCATCAGTTGAAGACTACTACTTTAGTCTAGCATAACCTGATCAGAGCCAATGTTTAAATATTTGGTCAAAGTAAAAACTTCATAATTGTTATGAATTGTTACTGACCTTCACCTGTTCTGTTTCACATCTTGGTATCATGTGGTGGCACTGCTATATTACTAAGCTACTACTCCTACCAATGGAAAATGACACAGAGTTACTGGGAGCCAGCTGTGTTATATGGGCTGGAGACGGTGGCACTGACCAGAAAGCAGGAGACAGAGCTGGAGGTGGTAAGATGCTAAGATTTGCACTGAGTGTGACAAGGATGGATAGGATTACAAATGAGGACATCAGAGAGTCAGCTCAAGTTGGACAGTTGGGAGACAAAGTCAGAGAGGTGAGATTGCATTGGTTTGGACATGTACAGAGGAGAGATGCTGAGTATATTGGGATAAGGATGTTAAGGATAGAGCTGCCAGGGAAGAGGAAAAGAGGAAGGCCTAAGAGAAGGTTTATGGATGTGGTGAGAGAGGACATGCAGGTGATGTGTGTAACAGAACAAGATGACGAGGACAGAAAGATATGGAAGAAGATGATCCACTGTGGCAACCACTAATGGGAGTAGCTGAAAGAAGAAGAAGAAGAAAATTAACTGAATAAATAACTAGGTCTATATTTGTGCACCAGGTTTCACAATCAAACCTGCCAGCAATTAAAAATTGACCAGTTTATCCACTTATTTAATTACTAAACTTGACAGCTTCTTGGTCATGTTTACAGACAGTTAGAGTATATCCCAGGAGCAATGGATGCAAGGCAAAACCTTACCCTGTATGGAAATGTAAGAACATCAGACAGGACACTTACATTCACACAGCCAAAATCAAGCTGACAGCATGTCTAAGAAATGTAAGAGAAAAATAAGAACTAAAAGAGAAAAATGCAAAATTCACACAGAAGACAAGTCCATGTCACCAGTTCATTGTGATATAAGCAACCATCAACCCATTTTCTAACTTTTGTATCATATTCAGGGTCAGTGAATTGGGAGTGTAATGTGGGAATCATATCTGGACAGGGCACCACTAGTCAGGGAAGGAGGTTTACAGCAGCAGACAAATACATTTAGAAAAAATAACAGAAGGCCAGGATAATGATAAATAATACACAGGAAAACAACACAGCTTTGTTGAAAGGAAAAGTAGCAGAAAATATGAGAGACTCGTCAACAGATAAATACACATACATACTGTAACTATAACTGCCAGATAACCTATAAAGAAAGGCAGGAATAAGTTTAGCTAGCTTCCCAAAAGCCACAGTGAACTGCAGGCTACATGTGGGAAGAGGGGCCGAAAAGGTGCAAAATACGAATGGAGAGGCAATCATGACACCCGCCTTGGGCCCATGAGCAAATTATTTAAACTGCCTATACCACCACATGCACAAAATAACCCAAATTAAGTAATGTAAATGTGTTGTTGGAAAGCACCATGGGATGGAGCAGAATAGAAATACACTACATAAAAAGGAGCATACTTGTTTGTGATGGGGGAATTGAGGCTGAGATCAGATTATTAGATTTTTGGGGTTCTTCTGCTTTAATACCCTCCCTTTTTCATAAACTGACATTTTTAGTCCTGTTATATCAGCTGGTGAGCAATCAAGGGATTACACCACGCATTTACTATACATAAATAAATACGTCATCATGCAAGGATCTATTAAACTGAAATTGCATTTAATGTCAAAACCAGTGAAACTGAAATATAAATCCTTAAGGGAAATTCTAGCTTATGTGAAAGCATTTGCTGATGTTACTGCCTGCTAGAAATGAACATTTTAAGAGCTTTCAGTACACTTTGAGGATTAAGCTGTTCAAAACAGAAGATCATCTTATTTGCTATTTTTATCAAGTCTGTTTTATTTTGACATTGTCACAGTATTTCACTCTCTTAATGGTAGCTTGCACAGACAGTAAGCACTCACCAGCTGTTTAGAGCTGTTGATAAGTTTTCCATTAATCTGCTTTAATGTGTGCTGTGTAGCATACAGACACCCCTCCCTGCTCCTCGTTGACATGCTGCACTAATTCAGACTCACAGCTGATTTTTATGTTCTCATGGACTGAAAAGATAAGACATATGAAACAATATCCATAACTATCAAAAATACTGTTCACATGTGTTATTTTACTGCTAACTGACTTTAAATGAGAATTCTAGTACAAAAGAAATCCCTGAAAACTTAGACTGTTTTCATGTTATAATTTTGTGTTATGAGTTGAGATGAGTTTAAAATACAATATGATGAACAGTAAATTTGAATTTCACAGCACGAGGTATCAAAATCCAAAAAACAAACTCTTTGCAACTCTTTCATCCTTTAAAATGAAAAAAGAAAAATTACATTTGGTAACAAAGCAGTTTTTACAGGAATATTCACTAAATTACAATTACTAACTAATTTATGCTGCAATTTGTTTTGAAAGCCATATAATCAGAAATCAATTATCAATGTTACATAATTAACACAATTTCAGTAGTCACTGTTTCATGCAGAACCAAAGTCTGTAACTATAGCCTTTGGGTAGAAGGAAAAAAATCAGTCTTGAATGGGACACTACTCCATTGATACAGTGAGACTGATGGGAACTGAATAAGACAGAGGACAATGGGACAATACAGAGGAATGTGCCCAGGAATAGGTAAGTGTCAGAAACCAGGAAAGCAAACAAGAAAGTTCTCAAAGGTTTGCCAAAATTAATTTTTTTTCTTCCTTTCTTCATTTTCCTTACGATCTAACTATTATAAAATGTGTACAGTATGGTGGTGTCTCACAGTTCCAAGAGAAATGGTTGGAATCCTAACTGTCTCACTGTCAGTACTCTAAAAATTAAAGGTGCCAAAGTGGTTCACAAAAGCACGGCCACAGGCAAACCATTTGCGGTTTCCAAAAGAACTGTCCATATGAAGGCTCCAGAAAGAACCTTCATATATTTAGATATTGTATATAACAGGTTCCATAAATAACCATTAATAGATGGCAAAATAATTGTGTAAATCCAATGGCTTCCTTATTTTAAAAGGACAATTGCTTCGAACAATAAAACAGACTATGTTTAGTTCTTTATGTTAGTATCCTACTAGGTACACTACCATAAAGATTTCTGTTTTGTCCACATATTAGGAACCTTTTTCAAAGCACAAAGGACAGTTTTTATCGCAAAGAATTCTTTACCAAATCGAGAAAGTTCTTGGTCAAGCTGAGGTTCTATGAGGAGCCACACCCCCCAGTAAAGTGTCGTTTTACAACCATTATTGTGTGTATGGAGCCTGCTAATTTTCACCATGTATGCATGGGTCTTGCTCCAAATATGCTGCTTTTCCTCTATAAGCCTACGGTAATGAAGGAAAATAATTCCTAATAAGTGATTATGGTAGTGTGCAGTACTGTGCCACGTCATAGGCAGAAACCATTCCCGGTTGGAGTGCCAGTCAGATTCAGTCAAAGTAGGCTCATGTACCCTGTAATCTCTAATAAACTCACTGCTTTTTTATAATAGATAGATTCAAAAATGGAAAGACATATTGACATAGACATATTAATGACAGTTAATCTTAATAGAGATGAGAAGGGGAAAATGACTGATAATGGTTAAAATATTAATTGTCGAAATATACATTGTGATGGGAGGACCACTGTGTGACACCATCACCTGGAACAAAGCACCAAAAACAAAGTTCTTTATCAAAATAGAGGGTTATTAAACACTGAAAATGGATGATTAGAAGGAGTTTATACAGTAACTCTCCTTAATAACTTTAACCTCTTTGTTAAGATGCCTGATCACACTACCTTCCTGCGAATCACCAAACCTCCAAGCTTAAAGGCTTTCTGGCCAAGGATTGCCATATGCATCCATCTGAGCCAATTCCAGGGTGAGCAATGATTCCCAAAAGGTCGTATGTCCTTCCTTATAGAGTGCACTCCTGCAACACCTGGGGCCTCATGCATAACGGTGTGTGTAGAATTCGCACTATAACATGACGTAAGCACAAAAGCGGAAATGTGCTTACGCACAAAAAAATCCAGATGCATAAATCTGTGTGAATGCTAGCTTCCACGTTCTTCCGCTACATAAATCCCAGTCAGTGTGAAAATTAACGCACGTGCATGCGCCTACTGTCCTGCTCCAACTCCTCCCAGAATTATGCCTCTTTGAATATGCAAATCAATATAAATAGCCTTTAAGCTCAGCCTTCTGTGAAAAGACAATGGCAAAAGTACGAGGGGAAAATAGAAGAATTGCAGCGAATACCAAGTGGAGGCAAAGAGAAACATACTATTTGTTGATTTAAACAGTGATATAAACAACAAAAGGAAGTTGATCGAGTGACATAGTGTGTCGGAGAAACTCGAAAGCTCAAGTTCACAAAGCCCGAAATAAAAAAGAAGTTGTCAGATATCAAAGTCACCATGAAAAGGTGAGTCGTAGCCCACCGTCTGAGTGTCATATGAAAGCTTATTAGGGTACAAAGGAAAAAAAAAAGGCACAGTGTGAAAACAGCACGAAATGTCAACTTTAATCTTGAAATTTCCACTTTAATCACGTAGTTTATTTTGTCATTAAAGTAGAACATCATAAACTTCATCTTAAAATCGTTTAATTTACTAGTTTCTCAAATCCCATCGTAACTAAATGAGCACATTAAATGCTTTGTTTTGTATTTGATCTTCTATGTGGGTGAATCACTACGTGGTTCTGGGCTTTCTCTTCCTCCGACAGGACACAGAATCCATTACATTCGTAATATTACAGCTCTCTGAATAATTAAAATACTGAGAAGTATATGTGATGTCATTTTCATGATGATAGGAGTTAAAGCATGTTATTAAACATGGGAATACAGTGGCACAGTGATTGTTCATGTCTCACGCAAGATGCTTGCTGCGCCATGCGAGACCTTCGATGAAATACTTTATTACAGAAGTACTATCTCTTTCAAACATACTAACCCCCAATTCCTGTCCTTACTTTTCTTTCTCTAAATACCCAATTGCCACACAATCAGCATTGTAATAGACATTAAGCCATCCGTAAGCTTAGAACGCCGATTCTTCAAAACTTTTAAGGAACATTGAAATATCTTCGTAATGTTTAATTATTCTATCCATCTATCCTTCCAGTGTCGCGCCAGCCACAGCAAGAATACAGCACGAGGCAGGAACAATCTGTGAATGAAGCTCCAGCTCCTCAATAGCGCTGCAGCACCGTGTAGTTAAAGTTAAAGTTTTATCTGTATAATAAACATATTTTGCTGCATTTCATCTTAAAAATGATATCATCATCATATGTAAATATGCGCTTTATAAAGTGGCTCAGGTTGTGCAATATTATAACTGTATCGCAAATTTATAGTGAGGTTAATTGTACTTTTAAGTACAAACAGTTCTACAAGGATCACTTGATGGACTGATTGAGTGCATTTAGAGGTCTTGGGATGAAACTGTTTCTGAACCGCGAGGTCAGTACAGGAAAGACTGAAGAGTTTGTCGGATGAGAGCTGTTCAAATAGCGAATGGCTGAGGCAGCGTGTGCTTGATGCTGTATACCGATAATTCTCTTTCAGATCAGCTGCTATAGATCTGTGATTCCCCAGTGCAGTGAGAGTAACAACGCTAAATCAGTTATGGTATTTGGAATAGTTTGATCATTCTGTGGACCATTATATTGTTACAGGTTAATTACAATCAGATGCATTAAACTAATAAACAATATGCAGTTAATTTATGTGTATTTAAAAAGCTGCGTCAGGGATGTGGCGTCAGGGTATGAGCTATCGTGGAAATGTGCATGGCTTTACACCAAGTTTAGGTTTTATACATCGTGATTTGAATGTGGAAACATTCTTACACAACATTTTTGTGCATACGCACCGTTTATACATGAGGCCCCAGGTTTTCTTGCACTGATCATTCCTAACTATTAAACAGGTAGTCCCCATTTCTACAGGACTATCTCTGTATTGCCATCTAAGGATATGGGCCTTTTCTCACCATCTTCCATATAATTTACTATACACAAAATAATAATTTCTAAGGTATATCAAGGAAACAATATCCATTAATGGAGTCCACTCCTTGCCATATTTATATTGCCCATGGCACCCTTTTAAATTGTACTTAGTGCTCTTTTTTCCTTGGCACTGTCTTCCCATTGCCTGTGCATTTTGTGTTATACAGTTACTCAAAATCACAAATGTTTAAAGGGTGCATTTACTGTTTTATAAGCATCATACTGCAAGACTACCATTTGTTGGTTATCATCTGTTAAGAATTAGTTGTGTGTTGCCTCACTGCTAATGGCTCACCTGGGTTGGCAAATGAAAGCAGATTTTATTGGGAGATGAACAGAACATAAAAAGAAACCCATTTTGTGCAGGGAGAGGAGGCTTCTACCCATGGCGGGGCTATATAGTTTTGATCTTTTGCAAATTCTTTTTATATAATACAGAGATCAAGTCTTTACAGGAGTTTGAAACAAGACCAAAAATCTCAATAAAGCTGTAAAGCAAATGTAAAAATATAAAAAGCATATGATGAAACACACTGCCTATTATTTTACTAAATATAAAGCACTAGTGACACCTCACCTGAAGGACTGTGTGCAGTATTGGTCTCCGTATTATTAAAAAAGAAATAGCAGTGGTTGGGAATACTTCACCATTTTCAAATCAAAGTTATTTCTTCCACAGTAATGGTATACATTAAAGAAATGTTACATACAAAAATAACATTTTCTTATCTGTCACTTGACGTATGTTGTTTGCAGTAATGGTCAAGAAAAATGGTTAATCTCATTTTCTTTTTGTTGAACTAAGATAACAAAATTGTTGATAGAACAAGTATCAATTGAGACCAACACAGAAGAAAAGCAAACAATATGAAAATGCCCATTAAAAATATCAAATTACTCATGTTACATCTAATTCTATGCTCTAAACATGTTTATTTTAGGTAAAATGTTGATAAATAAACCATTTCTGAAGAATTTACTTGTGCACAATGGGAAAGCCATAAATGCAGTACTTCTGGGTTTTTCACAAGAGTTTAAATCACACCATTCTCCACATTCAGGGCATTTACATGCACACACCTAACCGTGATAAGGAAGAAGCCAGGTTTCTTAAGAATATACATTTACATGTGCAAGTAATCTTCTACAGTTCTTGTTTGTCAAAACACTCCGACGTCATTAAAATGTGTAAAAAAAAGGAGTGAAATGTCATCATCAGTCACTGTGAATCAGAAAACAAGTGTGAAACCTGTATTGATATTACTGTGTTTTAAAATAAAATTTATCCCTTCATGTGCAGTGAAGTAAAAAAATATCCATCCCCATTTTACATCTCCGACCTGTTCCCCGATGAGTTATGGTATGAACACTGGCCACTGCTCCATTTAGTCATACAGTTTCAAAATAACTATTGCAAACATCTTGATTAAAAGTAAAATTACACTTTTTTAATGTTTGTTACTGGATCGCATGCAGCACACTCTTTTCTATTTGGCTGTACAATTGAGCTTTGCAAAGGACCCAGAATGTGTGTTTCTTCCCTTATATCCAGTGTTGCTGCAATAATAATAATAGACAATATTACTTCAATAAAATAAGTATTGCACATTACATGTTACTTTAAGAAGTAATCAAATTAACAGAATGTACATTACATTTAATGCAATACTGATTCTGAGATTGTGCTGATGAAATTAGCACTGTACATTCAGTTTATCAACATAAATCTAACCATTTTTGAAATATTGAGACATTATTTCAGCCAGGAGAAGGGATGATGCGATTGCCCAAGCATTTGCCTCAGGAAATTAACCTTCATAGACACTTCTACATGGGGCTGCTAAATGTGAGAAAGAAGCTAAGCAACTGTAACCCAGTTAAGGGTTTACATGGCCACATAACCGGGTTATTTGTATGGAAATCTATGTCTGATAACCTGGTTTCTCAGAGACTAAGAACCTGGTTTCTCTAACCAGAATACTATAAGTGTTTACATTAAATTTTAGGAACGAGGTTTCTGTGAATAATCAGGTTATTACGGCACACATAAATGCACTCAATGTTGATATCAAGTGAAGGGAATGGTAGCCGATTAATGAGCTATTACTAGTCTTCAATTTAAAAGTTTTCTTTTGGCATTTTTCTGAAATGGTTTATTTAACAATACAAAAATACATATCTGTGAGCATATGACTGATATCTGACATGTAGATTATGTGACAAAATAATCTTTTAAGATTTTGTCATAAATGTTTTGATATTGTTTTCTGTTGCTTACCATTGACACCATGATGTCACTTGTAACCGGAATTTTGCTATTTCCACTCCATAAAAATGAGCTAAACCATTTTTCTTTGCCATAACTAATAAAAATACAAGGTAAGTAAGAGATCTTAAAAAAATATCTCATTTGGATGGAGTACTATATTCCCTCTAATCTGTATGGGTCATGGGTGCATACCTTTTTTCTGGGCACTGCACAGCACTTTTGAACTGCCGCACAGCGGTTATCATGCTGATCACTCCCCAACCCTTCCAACAGTTTGGAAGTGCTACACATCTGCCACTACCAAAATTCCATGGGGAACACATGCTGCTTGTCACTTATGTGTTACTGCTTCCCCGACAATCTGTACTCTACGTAGGAACCCCCTACAACCTGTTCTTGTAGTGGTGCATCACACAGCAAAATGGTAAGTACCCACTCATATGATATTTACATCTAGGCAACGGTACAAAAAAGTACAGGAAAAACTGGTCGAGTATTCCTTTAATTTGCAATTGAAAAGCATGTTCTTACATAAAGACATTTGTTATAAATTTTAAAAAATACTGTGCATTCTCTATTTAAAATGGGGTCTGTTGAGTAAACATGAAAACAATAACCTTTAAAACTTACTAAATATACCCACTTTGAAGTAGGAAAGTTTTCAGTTTACCCACATTCATGTAAAACAGCTACAGGAAGCTGTGTTTTTATATTTGCAATGGTGCCCTGTGGATTCCATTTTAAATTGCTGGGACTGGCTTGGAAAAAATGCTCACCTAAGAAGACAATTTTTTGTGACAAATTAATGTATGCCATGATGATAAAAAATAAACTTTTTACTTTTAAATGCCAAACTTGGCCTTCATTAAAAACTCCCCAAAACAGGCATAACTACAGTATATAACTACAAAGTGACATAACAAGACAAAAAGAAAGTTCTTTTTGAGACATCTTGAAATACCTATCAGATATCTGAAAAAGGTCAAGAGCCTGTTTAGAGACAAATAAGTAAACTTCATTTCAGATGTCCCAAAATGCCTACAGACATTTTTAAGATATCTCGAAAAATCATTTGAGAAATCTCAAAATGGATGGGAGCTTGTTTCAAGATATCTTAAATTGGGTTTCATATATCTTAAAATGCATTTCTGATATGTTAAAATAAACAGAGTATCATTTCAAGATATCTTGAAATCTATGCTATCTTGAAATTTACATATTTCCAAATATTTGTAATTACTTTTGAGATATTTTTAATTCATTTTGAGATAGCTCTAAATGTTATTTCAGCTTGTCATATCTCACAGACATTTTTAAATACTGAGAGAGAGAAAGAATACTGTCAGATGTCATGATTTGGTATGATTTTGGGTCTTCAAAGGCCACCAGTGTTTATTTGCCTCATTATGTCTGCTTCAAGCATTGGGGTGTGGCTTTTGCGGTCAAGACTCATGCGTAATCAATGTGACAGGATAAAGGACAGTTATGAGTGCAAATCCTTATTAGATCTGCAGATACCAAATGTGTGAAGTATTCAAAGTATATCTTTGTGCTGTATTTTTGCATGTACTTTTTGGGCTTTGACGTTCTTTACTCTCCATTATTGTCTCTCGTATTGGGCTTCAGTTTTGTTTTGCTTTGTCTCTTACGTGTATCTCCTGGCTTTTGCTAAAAAGTTCATCTGCCAGTTTACTGACAGAACACCAGATAACAGGTGCTACAATGCTAAAAAAATATTCACTTAGTTACATAACAACGTTTTAGTATTATGAAAATTTCTGAAGACTCTAATGATGTAAACCAGCCCTGTTTTTTTGGTTTCTAATGGTATAAATATCATACACAGATACTGGTTCACACTCTATTACCAAAAAAAAAAAAATACTGTTGTGATGAATTGAATTATCTTGGATAAAACACCTTGAATTACGCGTATCATCTTAGAAAATGATTGATACTAATGAGATTTGCATCCCAAATTCCTGTTCACATCAGCAATCCAAGAAGCCAAAAGAAACATTGTTTTTCTCGAGAGAGAGTTCAACGTTATTGTGAATCTGAGGAACAGCACCGTACACGAGAATATTTACAAATTATGTCCACATAACTAGAAAATGTGTCCACAGACTGAGAATCCACCTCCACAACATCACAATAAATATTATTGTTTCTGAATACACTCATACATACACTGAGTGGCCACTTTATTAGGTACAACTATAGAATTCTGTATATTACCCCCTTTTGACTCAGCCTGAATTCTTCAAAGAATAAATTAAACAAGATATGAAAATATTCCATACGAATTTTAGTCCATGCTGAATCCACAGTATTGTGCACTTCTAGTAGATTTATCATCCACTGATTCGTGCAGTAATCCTTATTTTTCACCTTGCCCCAAAGGTGCTTTGCTCTCCTGGACTGGTCACTAGGGTAAACTGAAGTCACTGTTATGTTTGTGGAACCAGGTTGAGATGATGTATGCTTAACTTGATGCGTTATGCTGCTTGAAATATGAATTTGCAAAGGGGCAGACTGTGGCCATAATGGTATGCGTGTAGTGAGCACCAATATTTAGGCATTCTGTGGCAACACAAGGCAGAATTATGGATTCATGCTGTGTGCATCAAAGTGTAAATCAACCATGCCGCTGGAAATATTAAGATTTACTAGATAAGGTAACACTTTTCTAATCTTCAGCTGTGTATTTTTGTTGATCACTTGGTCTCCACTTTAGAGTCTAGAGTGTTCCATGTTCATTGATGCCCTTCCGCAGACCACTGTCCAAAAGAGCAGTTATTTAAGATTTTGTGGCCTCTTTGTCTGCTTGAATGAGTCTGGCAATTCTTCTTTGACCTCTCCCAATTAGCAAGGAGATTTTGTCTACAGAACCGCTCACTGAATCTTTAAGTTTACGGCCTCATTCTCTGTAAATGTGGGCTTGGTGTATGAAAATCTCAGAAAGGCAGCAGGTTTTGAGATGCGGAAACATCTACAATTATCACCAAAGATCATACCATTGCCAAAGTCAGTTAGATCACGTCTTCTTCATTCTCATGCTTGACCTAACAACATCTAACGTTTTGACCAAGTCTACTATATATTCTTAAAATACTGACTGTTGCAACTACATGATTGACTGCATTAATAACATTAACAAGAAGCTATATCTATTAATATGACCACTGTGTTTGTGTATACATCACACTCACATATAGTTAATGCAATTAACTGTCATGGGGGACCAGAGCCCATCCCTGCAGCATTGGGCACAAGGCAGGAACTATTGATTGACAGATAGATAGATAGATAGATAGATAGATAGATAGATAGATAGATAGATAGATAGATAGATAGATAGATAGATAGATAGATAGAATCAGCTGAAATACTAAGGGACACAAACTTGCAAACCTAATAATATGATCAAGTCAAATTGCATACAGTAAAAGGGTATTCAGGTATAGCATAACACAGGACAGTCATACAAATAAAACATAACTAGTTTAAAACCTCAAAGTGGTTAACAACAATCTATGCATCTATGCAAAAATCGACATAAAAACTGAGACTTCACTGTAAGAAATCTGAAGCCACTAGAAGCCTCTTTTAAGTTGGAGCTTTGGTGGACTCGCTAATATTATGCATTGCAGAACTTGAACATAAGGTGACATACACAAACAACAGGATATACCATCTTGAATATCTACAGTATACACAAAGCTAACTGCACAACCTAAAGCAAAAGACCAGTCATTAAAAAAAATATTTAGGACACCACAACATAAGGACTGTGCAAGCAGTGAAGGAGGAGGGGAGAGAAACCTAACCACATTTATGTCTATGTTTTTTCGAAATTGTGCTAGAAAATACCTACAGTGATAGACCAAGCTATTACATCTCCTGCTCTAAAGCCAGGTCAGGAGGAAGGCCACATTCACTAGCTTCACTGACTTGTTCACTCCCAAGGTAAAAGACGTCTTCACTTCACTAATTTATAAAGTCAAAAAGAATTTACAGACTATATCACAATTTAAATATCCATAATAAACTGTTATCTTTTGTTGATGTAAAATTAAAGATAATAACTTAAAGATAGGGTGAGAAACTCAGTCATCCGGGAGGGGCTCAGAGTAGAGCCTCTGCTCCTCCGCATCGAGAGGAGTCAGATGAGGTGGCTCGGGCATCTGATCAGGATGCCTCCTGGACGCCTCCCTGGTGAGGTGTTCCAGGCACGTCCAACCGGGAGGAGGCCCCAGGGAAGACCCAGGACACGCTGGAGGGACTATGTCTCCCGGCTGGCCTGGGAACGCCTCGGGATTCTCCCGGAAGAGCTAGAAGAAGTGGCCGGGGAGAGGGAAGTCTGGCTATTTCTGCTCAAGCTGCTGCCCCCACGACCCGACCTCGGATAAGCGGAAGAGGATGGATGGATGGATGATGTAAAATTTATTTCACCTTAAATAGACTGTTATATTTTACAACATTCATGTAAAAAAACAAATGGATCATTTTTAGGAGAGAAATTACTAAAAATAAAAAACTTCCAAAGCCTTGGCTGCATAAGTGTGTCTACCCTCTATACAGTAATGGAGTTTGTAACTGTGTTTACATTTTACCAGTCCCACTCCAGATCACTTGCATTTACCTGACATCAAATACAGTGATTCTTATTGGCTCTTAATATAATAATATGTTTTTGAAGCATCTGTGGTTATCTATCCAATCCATCTTCTAGACCTCCTATATCCTGAGCAGGGTCACAGAGAAGCTGGAGCCTATCCCAGCAAGCACAAGGTACAAGTCAAGAGCAATTCCTAGACAGGGCACCAATTCATTGCACAATGAACACACAGATACCACACACACCAGGGCCAATTTAGCATTGTCATTATAAACAACTTGCATGTCTTTGGACATGGGAGGAAACTGTTGTAGACATGGGGAGAACATGCAAACACCATGCTGGGAGGACCAAACAAGTGAATCCCGGTTTCCTTGTTGCAAGGCAGCAACACTACCATGGCACCACCATGACGCCTGCATTCTTGCTTGTCTAGATTAGAAATAGCAGATCTGGCTATCCCTGCAAAACCAATGACAAAAGAAGGAGAAAGCTCTGTAGGGAAGATAGCTAGTGATCAGAAAGAATCTTCAATGGATAAGTTTAGGTATTTTTGAAGTGAGTTTTGTCTTCACAATCATGGTAAACATTAATTGGCACTGGAGACTTGCGCTTTAAGAGAAATGTGGTTTATTATTAAAAAAATGCACCTTTTGCTTGTGGCTTACGATGATGGTATATGGGGCATAAGAGCAAATGATAAACAGAAGACTTAAAACTTACCAAAAATGTTCACTTTTGACCACAAAATGTTTCTGTGTAATGATCAACATTTTTAAATGCAACACTTAGCAGAAGTGTGTATCCAAATTGATTTTGAACTTTTCCGAGACTCCAACCTTTTTGAATAGTTCTGGTCACCTTCTCACTTGTTTCGTTGCCTGTTTGGCTTTAAAAATTTCTTTCAGTTTAATCTTGGAAAATGTCTCCACAACATAATGCCTGATGATGGCCAGAAAAATCATCTTGATCAGAAACACTGGCAGCAGCGTATGTCATGCCTGTGTTTTCCAGCAGAGGTAGCAATTAAGTCCACCTCTTGACAGCAAAATCATTCATTCTCAGTAGTCATTATTTTACATTTTCCACATATGCCCCACCAGTTATCTGTTGTCATGTGCTTCAGTCAATGAGAGGACATCATTCAGTCTATCAAAGTTGTTTGTTTAGCTAATACCTACGTTGTTCCAATATCAAATCCAGACACTTCTTTCTGCTTCAACCACATGTCTCTGTACTTTGTCCGGATTCCCACAACATTTTGCATAAAGAAGAGCTAACTGGCTTCAGTCCTAAATACACTTCCCATTAATTTCCACTGGTTGTACTGAGTATGTGATTCACCATTTAATTAAAAGAATTCAGCTGGATCTACTTTATTGATGGCTTTAAGAATTTTGAAGACCTCAGTTAGGTCCCCATGCAGCCTCCTCTGCTTGAGACTAAACAGGTTTAATTTTCCCATTTAAGGTGGGTTTATTAATCTTCTTAGATACAGCAACATGTTCCTTAGCTCTCCTGCCTCAAAGTTCCATGTGATGATGCAGAGCTGGCATATAGATGTTTCAGCTTTTCAACAGTGTCCAGTTATTGTGTTTATATTTAATCTAACTGCTACATTAAGGGGGTCAATGGAAACTACAGACACACCATTTTTCATTTTATTTTCATATCCTGTATGTGTACATTTTTTACTTTTTAGCTGAAAGCCGAAACAGCGGATGTTAATCAGCTACAGACATACAGACATGCTTTACTTTATCATATTCTGTTCTGTCACTTACAATTTGAACCATATCTTCTTCCATACTAACTGTTGTCTACCTGCAGCGCTTCGGACTGGAAAGCACTGAGGAAAGTGGTGAGGGCTGCGGAGAGGATCATTGGAGCCCCGTTGCCAAATGTACAAGATTTGGCAAAACAACGCTGTCTGGCCAGAGCTGTGCGGATTTCTAGAGACCCTACTTATCCTGCCTCTGAACTCTTTTCCCTCATGCCCTCAAGCAGAAGGTACCGCAGCCTGAAATGTAGAACTACCAGGTTTAAAAACAGTTTTTTTCCTACTGCCGTTCGTCTTTTAAATGAAGCATTTTAGTATTTTATTGTAGGCTGATTTTAACTATGTGTTTTTATTAATGTCTTGTGCATCGTATTTTCGTTCTGCAGCACATCTTGGATGTACTGCTGAATGACAAATAAAATAGAATTGAATTGAATTGAACTGTCCAACAACAGTCACTGTCAACCGAGAAGTGAGCACATACTGGGTATGTATCTATTCAAGAGGAAACATAGTGCCAGGAATCTGCGGCAAAATTTAATTACCCTGAACTGTCTGTTGTTGCCACTACCATACCTCAGAGGAGCATGTTTTCTGAAAGTGGAACATTTATGTCTTAGCAATGGACATATTTAGTTATTCTTAAGACTTTATGTTTCATGCTTGTTCTGGTGTGCCATAGGCTGTCAATAGTGGCTAAGGAAAAGGTTTTATTTTTTAATTTTCTAGGGGACTCTGCCCTGCTCGCTTCGCTCAACCACCCCTGGGTTTGGTTTACCGGATATACAATTTAAAGAGATTGTTATTTGCATGGGAATTGTTACATATGCATTATTTTCACTTTTACTTTAAAACTTGTGTAAAAACAATACTAGTCCCTTCATTTCCAGCCCTGGGCGTGGTTAAATCTCTTTCTCGCATGACGTATAACGCTGCTCGCATTGTGAAGGGGGGGCTGAACGCACGCTAAGGAGTTTCAGTCGGATCATCTGCTGGCAAGCTGCGTTTTCTGCTTGTCGTGCTTTGCCTCGATCATTTCAAAGCCTGTACAGCAGCTGTCCTTTTGCCACTTTGAGTCTCTGCCGCTTGCATTGTGAATGGAGGGGGGTCGGAGGGGGGGCTGAACGCACACTAAGGAGAAGCGGTTGGATCATCTGCTGGCTTCCTGCTGCTGCTGCTGGCAAGCTGCGTGTTCTGCTTGACGCTTGTCGTTGTTTTAAGAGCTGGGAGCACATGATGTCTGTCTGCCAAAAGCATTCCAACAACTGCTTGGTTAGATGTCCGTGAACTTGTTTTAAATGTTCTCTCACTGCCTTGTCTCATGTGATGTTAAAGGGTCTCTCGTGGGACATCAAATTGCAATCTCTTGGCACCAAGTCTCATGTTTAATGTCCCTGCGAGACGCTCCGTGGCCAATCTCTTTCATCTCACGGGTCTTTAAAGTGTCTTCTGAGAAGATCACATCTTGTCTCCATGGTCTCCCTTCCACCAAGACTTTTTTTTTATAATAGAGAGACAAATAATGCTTCACTTAACAATACAAGATTCCAGGGAAAATAAATACACACTATGATTGCCAAAAAAATAACTGACTTCAAAAATGCAGATTGTATTCTTTAAAATAACAGCAAGAGTTTATTGGAGTAACTGAACCATGAGGTAGGGTGCCAGAACAGAAGCTATTTCTCACAAAAAGTAAATCTAAGCCCATATAAAGCTTACAGGAAGGCGCCACCAATCACTCAGAATTATGTGGGAAAATGTTTCATACTCTGATGAGCCCTTGATAAAATGTGTTGTCCTTAATTACAACAGAAATATGTGTTGCACAATCAACAGCTCACTACCCAATTAGCACAGTACCTACTGCCCAACATGTTGGGAGGAATCATAATATTAGGATGGTTGTATTCAGCAAGTATAAATTGGAGTAGAAAATGAATAGCTCCAAACATAAAAACAATCCATATGCATTAAAAAAAGAATCAAGCCTAAAGTTTAAACAATATGATTAATTAAATTTTATCTTCAAAATGTGCATTAATTTACATATGGTTATAACCAAATTCTTCATTGTTATGCAGTGTAGTTATAAAAGTAATTGAACAAAGATTGAATATTAAAAATAAAACAGAAGGTCCTGATCGAATGAGCTAATCGAGCTAATCTCTAATTCAAAGCTATGTTGAGTATGCATACAGCACACACGAAAATGTAGAGTGCACACTAAGAATAAAATGTTGACAGTTTTAGTGTATTCACTTTAGTTTAATAATGTAATGTGATATACAGTTAGGTCCATAAATATTTGGACAGAGACAACTTTTTTTCTAATTTTGGTTCTGTACATTACCACAATGAATTTTAAATGAAACATTTTTTTAACACAAGCCCTTCATTTCAGGGGCTCAAAAGTAATTGGACAAATTAAATAACTGGAAATAAAATGTTCATTTTTAATACTTGGTTGAAAACCCTTTGCTGGCAATGACAGCCTGAAGTCTTGAACTCATGGACATCACCAGATGCTGGGTTTACTCCTTTTTAATGCTCTGCCAGGCCTTTACTGAAGTGGCTTTCAGTTGCTGTTTGTTTGTGGGCCTTTCTAACCGAAGTTTAGTCTTCAAAAAGTGAAATGCATGCTCAATTGGGTTAAGATCAGGTGACTGACTTGGCATTTCAAGAATTTTCCACTTCTTTGCTTTAATAAACTCCTGGGTTGCTTTGGCTGTATGTCTTGGGTCATTGTCCATCTGTATCATGAAACGCCGCCCAATCAATTTGACTGCATTTAGCTGGATTTGAGCAGACAGTATGTCTCTGAACACCTCGAAATTCATACGGCTGCTTCTGTCCTGTGTCACATCATCAATAAACACTAGTGTTCCAGTGCCGCTGGCAGCCATGCATGCCCAAGCCATCACATTGCCTCCACCGTGTTTTACAGATGATGTGGTATGCTTTGGATAATGAGCTGTTCCATGCCTTCTCCATACTTTTTTTCTTGCCATCATTATGGTAGAGGCTGATCTTGGTTTCATCTGTCCAAAGAATGTTTTTCCAGAACTGTGCTGGCTTTTTTAGATGTACTTTAGCAAAGTCCAATCTAGCCTTTCTATTCTTAAGGCTTATGAGTGGCTTGCACCTTGCAGTGCACCCTCTGTATTTACTTTCGTGCAGTCTTCTCTTTATGGTAGACTTGGATATCGATACGCCTACCCCCTGGAGAGTGTTGTTCACTTGGTTGGCTGTTGTGAAGGGGTTTCTCTTCACCATGGAAATGATTCTGCGATCATCCACCACTGTTGTCTTCCGTGGATGTCCAGGTCTTTTTGTGTTGCTGAGTTCACCAGTGCTTGCTTTCTTTCTCAGGATGTACCAAACTGTAGATTTTGCCACTCGTAATATTGTAGCAATTTCTCGGATGGGTTTTTTCTGTTTTCGCAGCTTAAGGATGGCTTCTTTCATCTGCATGGAGAGCTCCTTTGACCGCATGTTGTCTGTTCACAGCAAAATCTTCCACATGCAAGCACCACACCTCAAATCAACTCCAGGCCTTTTATCTGTTTAATTGATAATGACATAACGACGGACTTGCCCACACCTACCCATGAAATAGCCTTTGAGTCAATTGTCCAATTACAGTACTTTTGAGCTCCTGAAATGAAGGGATTGTGTTAAAAAAATGCTTTAGTTGCCTCACATTTTTATGCAATCGTTTTGTTCACCCCACTGAATTAAAGCTGAAAGTCTGCACTTCAACTGCATCTGAGTTGTTTCATTTAAAATTCATTGTGGTAATGTACAGAACCAAAATTAGAAAAAAGTTGTCTCTGTCCAAATATTTATGGACCTAACTGTACATAAAGACGCAAAGATACACACACACCTGTACCACACCACTTTAAAATCAACAGACAATGTATAAGCACAACTTTGGATATCAGGAGAAAATTGAAGTTCTGAGAGGGAAACCTACACAGACACAGGGAGTGAAAGCTCAGTTCAAAAAAAGATAATTCACATACAGTAAACCCTCGTTTATCACAGTTAATCCGTTCCAGACTCTGCCGCGATAAATGAATTTCCGTGAAGTAGGATTCTTTATTTATAAATCGAATATTTTTGCAGTTAGAGCATAGAAATCCTGCTTACGGCCTTCTAAATATGTTTTTTAACATTATTAGAGCCCTCTAGACATGAAATAACACCCTTTAGTCAAAAGTTTAAACTGTGCTCCATGACAAGACAGAGATGACAATTCCGTCTCACAATTAAAACAATGCAAACATATCTTCCTCTTCAAAGGAGTGCGCGTCAGGAGAAGAGAATGTCAGAGAGAGAGAGAGACAGAGAGAGAAAAGCAAACAACCAAAAATCAATAGGGCTGTTTGGCTTTTAAGTATGTGAAGCACCCCGACAAAGCAGCCGTAAGGAAGGGAGCAATGTGAAGGTAGTCTTTCAGCATTTTTTAGAGGAGCGTCCATATCCTCTAGGCTTGTGTACAAACAGCCCCTCTGCTCACACACCCTCAGTCAGGAGCAGAGAATGTCAGAGAGAGTGAGAGAGACGGAGAAAAGCAAACAATCAAAAATCAATATGTGCTTTTCAGGCTTTCAAGCATGCGAAGCACCGCATGGGAAGCATATCGTATATCATTGAGGAGTTTTATTTAATACGTAATACGTGCTCTGGTTGGGTAGCCTCTCAGCCATCTGCCAATAGCGTCCCTTGTATGAAATCAACTGGGCAAACCAACTGAGGAAGCATGTACCATAAATTAAAAGACCCATTTTCCGCAGAAATCTGCGAACCAGCAAAAAATCTGTGATATATATTTAGATATGCTTACATTTAAAATCCGCAATGGAGTGAAGCCGTGAAAGTTGAAGCGCGATATAGCGAGGGATCACTGTATATATATAATTATCTTTTTTCAACTGAAGCTTTCACTCCCTGTGTCTGTGTAGTTTATATAGTAGTTTATATTTATGTATATGTATATTTATATGGTCCAAACACAAGGAGGAGGCAACACAAGAAACTGAACCAACAAGTTACTTAAAATTAACATAACAATGGCTAATAAATTGGTGTTTGTAGCCGTGAAATACTTTTCCCAATGTTAAATATATAATGGACCACCTACCAGTCACTTCTTACTATTAAATTGCTATTATTGTTACCATATTTGTTTTCCGGCAGGCCTTTATGAACCCTGTGTGGATAGAGTTTTGTTTAATAATCCCAGATTTTAGTCAGTGATCAATAATATATTTTCAGCCTTGAAGATGGCATAGCAGCAGGCAGTCCGATAGCACTGGTGCAGCAGAAGCAGCATGTATCACTGGCCACATGGAATTAAAAAACCACCATTAGCAGGCTGAGATTTTGATTAATTTAAAAAACATAGCCTTGACTGGATAGGAGATTTGCAAACTTGAAAAAGTGTAAAGGTGGAGATAGGAGTGAGGGACTAATCACTACAAGTAAACTGAAGCAAAGTGGCAAGGAATGGAAATGAGGTAAAAGTTATTGTTCTGAAGAAAGTAAGAAAAAGGGCTGTAAGATATTTTAATGCTATTCTATTTGGAACTAATAGCTAAGAAGTTTGTTTTTAGGCATGCATAGATCAGGCAGCAGTCTTGTAGCATTCTTACTTGCATTTTCATCCAACATGGAACACGTAAACACATTACAGACAAATATATCCAATTGACTTAAAAGTCTAACTAATATTCAGTGCTGTCAGGACAAACACTCCAGACTACTCAGTAATGCTGATTAACCTGTCTGAACATTTTAGACAAGTCGTAGAGTTTTGGTGCTGGTCCTTTTTTTGGACCCAGCGCTTCTTTATAAAACCTCTAATGAATGCTTTACTTCTAGAATTCTCCCCCTAGACCTTTTATGAATATTAAATAGATACTATTTTATATTAAATCAAAGCTGAGGTTCAAATGCCTCTTTGTTAATTTTTGTAGCTGTTTTCATACATTTTAATGGATTCCACCATGTTTTATTAAACTACAAATCCTCATGTTGCATAGTTTACTTTCTTTTTCAATATCAGCTGTTTTCAAACTTCCTAAGTTTATTTATATTGCATAGTTTTCTGTAATTTCATTAGTCTTTTAATTTGATTTAAACAAAGGGATTGATTAATAGATCATTAGAGCATTAAACAATTATGATGAGAACAGACCGGGCAGCCCAACAAGCTCATCCATCCTATTCACCGAGATTGTCCAAAATAACAACAAGTCGAGATTTAAAGGTCCCTAAAGTTGTGCTCTCCACCACACAACTTGGTTATTTATTCCATGTGTCTCTGGTTCTTTGCATGAAGTAAAACTTTCTAACATTTACACAAAATCTGCCTTTAGAAATGTTTAACATCCTTGTGTTCTAGTTGCAGAATGTGTTTTACAGTAACAACAGGAACCAATCCCGGGCAGGGTGCCAACCCATCGCAGGACACACTCAAACACACCCACACACCAAGCACACACTAGGGCCAATTTAGAATCGCCAATCCACCTAACCTGCATGTCTTTGGACTGTGGGAGGAAACCGGAGCACCCGGAGGAAACCCACGCAGACACGGGGAGAACATGCAAACTCCACACAGGGAGGACCCGGGAAGCGAACCCAGGTCCCCAGGTCTCCCAACTGCGAGGCAGCAGCGCTACATTGTAACCACCTTGAAATATTTAGAAGCCAGTACTATTCTTGGACTGGGTAATGTCTGTAATGAATCTGCATGTTCTCCTATATTTGTATGAAGATTTTCTCTCCAGTAAAAGGTATACAATATGGTTAATAGAAAACCCTAAAGTGGCTATGTATATGGAAGTGTGGGAATGCAAACAAGCACATCCTACAATGAAATAGTGTCACATCCATTGGGCATTCCTGACTTGAACTCTTCACTTGCTACAACTTTTCATTGAATAAATGGGTTCAAAATGTAACAGAACTCATCAAAATGTCACTTGAGATACTAGGCATTGAAAAAGTATGTCTTCTCATGGCATCCATAAGTAATCAGTTTAAGTTTGTCTACTTGCATAAAAGCAAGCAGACAGCTGTATATCAATGGCTTGTATACCAAATCTTACATCCGTGGCACTAAGAAACTGAATCTTTCCAGTAAAAAGTTCATTCAGCATACATTATTACTGTACCATATCCATCAGATAAAATATGTCCTCCCCCTTTCGTCTAAAGTGAATGAATTCGGTTGGCATCATTTCAGTTCGTACTTTACACAAATGGGTGCCACATGTATCCCGATATGATCCCTATATTTTTTATAAGGAGGGACACGCCTGTTCTTCAAAGATACCTTGCCTGACCAATTCACATAAATGTCTGCAAAATTAAATAATAATAATAATAAGGATCAGCCACTGTAATATCGAAAAATATATTAAGAAGAGGTTCCGCCGTCTGACCAGGAAAAAAGTTATCGGTTCAACATAACCTTTTTATTTACTTACATACATATGTCAGTAGTGTTTGGCCATTGCTTGAAAAACTGATCCCTTAGATTGCGGTGATGGTCCCCTCTACGAGACTCGCGATTCAGCAGGAAGGCAGCGCGCAGACTCCATTCTGTGCCATCATAAATAATTTGCCGGGGCTTCCTTTTTATAGATCTCTATGCAGGGTGGCTAACACAATATTCCTTGAGATCAGTGACTGTCGAGGCCAATCATGCAAGCACGACTCCATCCTCCGTATCCTAGGCAGACAAAACGATGTTGTCGGTCAAGAGCTTAATTTGACGCAAACACTAAAGCAGTGGATGTGTCTTGTTCTATTTAAGGAGGCGTTTGCGAGCCGGTAGACGTGTGGATAATCTGCTATTAAAATCCACTTGAGTTAACACACATGCCTTTCAGTCATACCGATCTACCGTGTCACGAGAAAATCGTGATGTTGGGGAGTCGTACTCGTGAGAGGCGGGGCCGGTCAATGGACCCGAGCCACCTTAAATTCGCCTTGGAGAGTGCGCCGCACGGTCTGCGGAGACAGAATAGCTTTTCCGCAGACCCGCTTTCCTTATCGGTCATCCAGCATCTAATTATTATCAGCCACTTATTTTTAGTTTAAAAATAAGACGAATTTATTAAATGTACCAAGCAATCAAACAATCATCAGTTTATTTGTTCTTCCTGGCATACCTTACATGTTTAAATGCTATAAAGTAAGACTTCATTATTTAAGTCCAACAGTACCAAGATCTTATGCAGATTTTTGTAGTATTATGGTGCTCAGCTTTATTTATTTTGATCGTTTTCGTGACATTAAAAACCACTACCAATACACGTATTGTTCGTTTATTAAATATGTAAACAGATGAGATGACATTTGTTTCTGAAACTCCTGCTCTTCTGGGTTGTTTTACATTCTAGGAGGCCGAAAGGGACCTTTATTTTAGTGTATACATTGCGTCACAATAGCATTTACAGAACAGTACATGCAGATGTGCTTACCCCACTTACCCAGATTAGATTTTGTCGCAGGGTAGGGCAGGATTGGCAGGCAGGCGCGGGACGTTTCTGTGCGATTCAGTCCGAACGAGGGGGTGGGGATTAGAAACGGCGACAAATGAGGGTAGCGTTTTGCATTTACCTTTTCGTCTAAGGGTTTCTGTCTTTTTCATAAACGAGTGGTTTATCTTTTCGCCAGCTCCAAAACACGGCTTCTTCCTGTCTCCTGGAGCACAGGCACTAACGCTGGATCGGGAACGCGCCGCTGGTTGCCGTGACCCGCCCGCGTGCACTGCGCTGGGCCCCGTGGATGCGACTATTTCTGTCGATCTGTATTCTTGATATTTTTCGTTTTCTTCCAACATAATTTCGTGTTTTAAATGCGGAACATTAAAGGTGTAATCCGTGCTTAAAACTGAGACGACAACCATTCTTTAATCCTAAATATCCCCACAAAAAAATAAATGCGATCAACATAACTAAGGTGCAGCAATTGTGAATATCCATACGCCGCAGCTAATATTAAAAGTGTTCAACTAGTTAAAGCTTAACCAGAGACACATACCAGTTCCTAAATATAGCCAGACAGAGCACTAAAACTGAAATCAGAATTAACTTAATGTATCCAAAAAAGTAAGAGCTGTAATGCCGTGCGATGTGGATACGTATAATGCCGCCTCTGGCGATGCAACTGTTCAGGCAGTTAAGTCTGGAGAAAATAATTTTGAAAGTCAAGTTTGGCTCTTTTCTGTAACCCAGCACAAAATATAATCATTAGCAGTCTATCAAGTTATGATGACAAATGAACATAAACGTGCAATGCTTTTTCACTAATTCCTGGGGGATCTGCACAAGCCTATATTAGGCTTTAGGAGAGGAGAGGCGAGGCGAGGCGAGAGAAAGGGTTTTGTGCTGGACCCTGCATTTGGTGCTGGTATTGTGTACTGTGCTGTGGGGAGCAGGGAAATAGCGCTCCCCTGGTTTCCACAACATATATACGTATATATGTATATACACAAAAATATACATTACCAATCAAAAGTACAGTATGAACACTCATTTTCGTATTTAAGACGGTAATTGATACTTTTTTAAGGGGAAGATCCAGATGTACAACTGCATAAGAGGATAAGTACATCATACTGCTCAGTTAGCTTCTTCCTTAAACACACACCAAGTACCTCCTTTTTTTCTGGCCATTACTTGCCAATGGATTAAATGAACATCTTTTCTTTCTTAGGTCTCAGCCATTACAGTGACCCTAGACAGGCTCTCATTAATCTGTACCTACAATTTACATTACTTTTCATCCAATGTAACTTACAAATTAGCAGTGCATTAGAACAAAGACAAATACAACAATGCATGAGCGAACTAAATTAAAACATTAGTATTTCTAACTTTTCGGATGATTAAAAAACTTTTTACAACCTATAGCTTATAGTAAATCTCAGTAATTCCAATTGTGGTGGAGAAAGCCTGTTGCCTGTCCAGCCCATGATGAGGTTAACCCAATTACCAAAAGCTGTAGTGTCCTTTTTGTAGGGTATAAATTATATATCCTTCCCTAAAGGTCATGCTTTTCTCTTTTGGTTCTATTTAGGCCAGGCTGTGCCTTTTATCACTTACAACTTTCAAATCCAAATGTCATCATACACAACTAAAAATGGATATGGCTCCCAAAATCACTGGCCAGATTCTTGGGAAATATTTTTCAATGATGTGGAGTTTGTTTTTGCCCTATCTCTTATGAGGCCTCACACTACTCTGTGTCAGTCGGTGCCGGCAGTCTTCTGACATAATACATAATTACATGAATTGCTTCTGGAAATTCAAGACATTTTAGTCCTCTCATCACATACGAGACCAGAGGAAAACACTTAGGTTAACATGCATGTAAGTAACATTGGCACTTTTCGATAACATGGATCCATTATCTATTTCCTAAGCTGTTTTTACATTTGTTAATTTAAATTTTAATAATAAGTATTTCCTCCTCAAAAATTCTCATTTTCAACATTACCAAAATACACTTAAATTCTAACCAATATGTCCTGCTGTGAACAGTGTATCATATGTTGATGTTACACTTCTTTTTGTATTAAGTTTCAAAAGATCAGTATAATGTGTTACCATACATAATTAAAGTGGCGTAATACAACATTCATTCTTAAATCACTGTAATGTATAATAGGAGAAGATAAATTTAGTAAATAAATTCTTACACTCATAAACCCAAATATGAGCTGCAGAGTGTTGGAGTCTAGTCCAGAAACACTGGGTGCCATGTAGGAAACAACGGAAGGCTGGATACCAGCCCATTATATGCATATATTCAAAATTTACATGTGGCCAGTTTGGAATCGCCAGTTTATCTAAAATGGACGTCTTTGGGGATGTGATGAGAAAACCCTCGAAGCCACTGGGAGAATGTGCAAATTACACCTAGACAAGACAAGGGCCAGGCATGGTCAAACCCAGGCACTGGACACATGAGGCAGTAAGTAGCGCTAAAGCAAAACAATTGCTTTATACAACTGAATTGATCTAAACAAGCAAAAATATATTAAGTGCCAATGCAAATCTACTACCTTTTTTCTTTAGCATTTCATACTGATAGGAGGAAGGATCAAGATGAGTCTTACTATTTTCACACTGTTATAACAAACAGATAAATTGGAAGTAACACATTAATACAACAGTATTGCCTGAATTTTAAAATGTAAACAACAAAAAGTACTACTGTCTGTAGCATTAAAAACATTTATGAGACACACTTTTGCAAACATCTGATTTATAAGGAATATTTCAAACACAGGGAGGAGCCAGGTGTTGACACGTAAAAATGTTCTAAGTTATTGACACAGGCCCTAGTAAATGTGTTGATGAGTCCATATGTCAAAAAAGAATAACTTTATTTGTAAATACTAAAACAAGGCGTATTTTACTGTTATACTGATTAACGACCAAGTGTCTGGTACTGCATTCTATTGCCCTGACATTTCCTGCAAGTATTTCAGCATCTGTAAAAAATTAAAAAATGTCTAGTCTTTGTTCTTTATTGAAGAAGATAAATTGTGATCAATATAGCTTAATAGATGAGGATGTTTTTATTATTACTTAGCCATAATAAGTACTACTTTATCCAAGCCAACTTACAACATTTGAGATACAACAGGTTACATTTCTTTTGTTTTTCCAGTTGGAGCACAGGCAGGTGAAGTGACTTGCTCATCGTCACACAGTATCTTCTTTAGTATGCAATTTGTACCATTAAGTTTTACTAAATGCATACTTATTGCATATGTATATGACTCCAGCCCATTAATTCCTTACAATAGGCTTTTCTTTCGTTATAAAAGGTGTTTATTTTTGTATTGTGCTGTATTCAAATGTATGGTGGCATCAGTTGAGTTTTTATTTCAAATCTTTATGTAATGATACATTACAATTGGACAATATAGAAGCCAAATAGCTTTTCAGTTTTACGAAATGCTTCAGGTTCAACTTTTGTAATACTTTGTTTCACAACTATACATATGTGTACAATTAATTCGGTTAGTTTCCATAAATGAAAATGTCACTTTCTGGAAGCTATTGGCTAGTTGCACATCAGTTTCTGTTGTAGTAATTTTTGTAGCACTTGTTCCAAAACAGTCCCCCAGATTAATAATTACTCGACTATGTTGTCCTCTTTTGTAGGTTGCTTTGGATAAAAGCATTTGCTAAGTGAGTAAATATAAATGTAATTGTAAGTATACAATGGATCATACATACAGCATATAAGCTAACTTCTTATCAACAGTTCTTTTTAGTCACAGTACTGAACAGTGCTTTTGTAATATCTGGAATAAAAGAGATAGTATTTTAAAAGATAGAGGACCAGGAGATGAATTTGAGACAAGATATGTGCCAGTTTTGTAATTGCAGCTCAGAACCTGTTCTCTAAAACCAAAACTAAACCCAGGAATCAAAGTCAGGGAGAACAAAGTAAAAGTAAAAAAACCAAGAATCAAAACCATCTTTTGTCAGAACCAAAATGCAATAAAAAATGAATTGTTAATAAATAAGAGCAAGGATTAATTACTGTAACTAGGAAATAATCAAATGAAAACTCTTTTGAACAATACTTCAAGGGTTTATCCTTCAAACCTGGATAAAATATGGCTGATCAAGCGAACCTTTAATCCTTTGGCCTAGTGAGGTTCAGGGTCACAAGCTCTGTGAGCACAGCCCCACGCAGCTAGGGAACGGATTATAGAAACCGAATCCAAATACTGTTGTGGAAAAATATAAACAATCTTTAAACTTTGTTAAGGTCCCTGAAACACAACAACAAACCTCACATTTTGAATCTTGGCATCTCAAAACCCTATAATTGATACACAATAAGCCAGTTAGAATTGGCATAATACATTTTTAAATATCAGAGATTATCCGTTTCCAGTCTCAGACCTAGAAGACCAACTGTGGTTGCAGGCTTTTGTTTCAACCAGTTTCACAATCATGCATTTATTGTAACCTTGAGTTGGTTTTATTGTATTTAGCTCTTTTTTTCTTCACTTATTCTTCTTTAAGAAAAGAACAGTAGAGTGATACTTACATTCATATGAAATTTAGAAATATTTGTAGTTTTTCTATAGCTTTAAGTTCTCTATTTTTGTGTTCTTATTACTTCAACTTGTTTCTGTGGAATTAATTGCATGCTAATAAAATGGGTAAAATGACTTACTGTTTGTGGTACTGGTTAGAAGAAAAAACCTGCAGTTATGGAGTGTCCCGCAACAAGGACTGGAAGCCATTCGTACAAAATATATGACTCAATGATACTTGTTTCTGTGTATTTGTACATCATCTAGCCTGTTGTGCTTAAGACCTACTGTATTTCCCATAAAGTATGCCATTTACAACTATCGTCAAAGCTCTTTTATGGTGTCTTTTTGTTCTCAATTCATATAGATTAACAATCTTGGCTTGTGAAGGGACCTTGTTTCATTCCTGCCTTCTGTAACACTAACATGAATCCTGTGTTTTAAATATGCCATTCAGTCTTGTGCCTTCATTGTTTCAACAACCCAATCAGTGTTATATGATAGCTACCCCCTTTATAGTGCCCGAGTGCTAATGACAGTTAGGTTCTAATTAGGGTTATATTTTTGCTGTTCTTTGAAAGCTTATGGTGGTTTAGTAATTTTAGATATAAGATAAAATAAATTTGAAACACAATATGTGTTAATCTTACACAGGCATCATTTAAACTGAACGGCTAACACTCTGCAATAGAGGAGTGTTGAAGACACAGTAACTTACCTAAATTGACACAATATGCTTTCTGTTTGAATAGGAGAGCCAATACTTTGTATTAATAACATGCTTTCTTACCTTTATTTTCAATATGAAAATAATCTTTTGAAATATCTGTTATGTATAGTAACTATCATGAGGAATTGTGAGTTAGTAATGATCAGTATAGTATAAATGGTGGAACATTAGGGCATACATGCAGCCAACTGAAATGCACTTCAACATCCTCAGTGAACATAACCTAGAAAATTTGTCATTATTCAGCACATAAAATGCTGAGCATGTGAAATTCATAGATTACTTGTCAATGCTGCAAACTGCCATAGTGAAAAATTAATCTGCAGCAATGCAATAAAATGTTATTGGACATTATTTTACATACATTTACAATAAAAAAGTACATTTAAAAACCTGTGCTATAATACAACTCACTTAAATGTTAAGATAATTAACTGATCAGTTCATAAAATAGCAACAAAATTATTCAGTCATATTGCGCAGTAAATACAATGTTCTTATTCCTTAAGGACAATTTAAACTCACTTTTGCCAGCTGAGGTTGGGAATTCTTTTTTTGGTTCTTCTTTAACAAAAAACATTATCCTACATACTTTAATCAAGTTTTATATGATGTGTCATTTTCTTCCCATAGTTAAGCTGGTTTGAAATTTCACTTTAATGAATCTATGCATTTTAATTTGAATTAAATTTACTATTTTATGGGCACTCCTTGATTTTATTTTTAGTCACATATAACTAACAACTTATTAGCACAAGAAAAAAATTTTTATATATATTTTTAGCCACCCTAATGTCACACAGTCCTTGGAACATTACAAAAACCTTGGCTTGGGTGGGAAAGTGATTTGACAGAAATTACATTGGTGGTAGAGTGGAATCAAGCCTATACGATCTTAAAGTGAAACATAACATTCATTCATGTTCATTTTTCATTTCAGAAAATCCTAACCATGGTGAAACCTTACACGTGTGAAGTACTGTAAATGTGTGTTTGTCTATTGGAGAATCAAACCTTCAATCTTTCTTAGAAAAGCCCAACACTTTATCCACAGAGCCAATATCGCCAAATCACTGAAAAGAGTATTTCGCCAAAGTGTACATAAATGATGAAAAATTGGCAAAAATAAAAAAAAATGGTTTATGTACATTCGTCCCAAACTATTGACTATTTGATTGAACATTCAACACGCTAACCACTTGACCAATGCTGCTTAACTGTCATATTGAAGTAATTTGTCTACATTGGTCTTGAGCTTTCGACCATTTGATTGAGTTGAACACGCTAACAACTTGACAAACTCCGCTAATTCATATTTATGTGTGTTGGCTAAAGGCACTATATATATGCATATTTGCTAAAAGTATAATATAAGGAAACGAGAAACTTAAATTTGATGTAATTAACATACAGATCCCGGGTCAAAACTGATGAAATATTGCATTGTCACTGGAGATCAGCATGCATGCAAAATTTAAAGGAAACTGGTCCGATAAAAGTGGGTAAAAAATTGATTGCAAAATTTGACCCAGAAAAACAGAGATGGGAAGATGAATAAAATCTTGTAAAAAATCATTTAATAATAATAATAATAAAAATGCCCTTCTCTCTTGAATGGTGGATATTTCTGTATGAACACTAGGTGTCACCAAAAATGAGCAGTGTTTTTAATATTAGATTTAATACTGTATGTGACCATGTTTTTTTTTGTAATGCTGTAATATAAATTTATTTCTGTAATGCAGGCATTTTTAGTGCTGACATCTTCCAGCTTGAATAAACATGATAGTGTAAGGAAAGATATGGAAAGTCATGTAGCACTTCAAAACATTTTTGACAAATTTCACCTTGCTTTACTTTTAAGATGTATTGTAGTGTATGTGAACAGTTTTGAGCATTAAAGCACTTTGGAATTGTGAAAACTGGCATCCATGATAGGTAATTTTAAAATTAGAAGTAAGTCTTACTGTATGTGATGTGTACTTAACTGTAGTAAGAAATATGAGTACAGTGAAATTCTGATTTACATGTACTCGGCTAAACAACATCCAACATTGTCTCCGGCACCATGATCAGTGAGTAGTAGGTGTTGTGATTTTGTTTTGTTCTTACTATTTCAAGCCTTTGCTTAGACATTTTCTGCCCTTTACTCATCACTTATTAGGGTTTCAACTATGAGGATTCCAAATATTTTTTTTTTTGCATTACAAACGTATTTAACATTGTTGAAAACAGTTTGGGCCATTTTGATACTATTACATTTACCATTTTGTGAGCCTGTCATTAAGACAAGTTCTCCTGGGTCATGTGGGCGTCTTAGAGGCCACGACCTGTCATCAAGTACTGACAAGTTAAAAGGTCAAGAATGGCAGCCATTTTCTAACCAAGTTTACAGATAACTTCCTAAGACTAGTGTGATTCTTTCTTTCCTTTTTCTCAGACATGTGACTTTTTGGCAGGATTTTCTTGACCCCAATTTTCAGATTTTGTTTTTTGGCTTGTTAAAAGTGCATGTTGATGTTTGGACCTAATCTCTGTGCATATCTTTGACTCACATTATTTTCAGGTCCTCGTCTTTCAAATAGTACTCTCTCTGCATTTAAGATAGTACATAGTACAACCTTACCTCGAAACTTCTGTCTTCCTTACCTGAAAAACGTAAGAGCAATATATTGCTGCATGCATGTGCTTATTTGCACACATAATTTCCTCCCCATCATAAAGCTGAGCATGTTAAGTTTATCACATTTTCATTATTATAACCCTATGAATCTATGAAGAAAATATGAATTGTTAAGGTAACTTATAGAATATATGAGTTTGGTTCCTGTTATTAAAAATGCTCTCCATTTTCATTACATTTCTTAAGACTTTCCCTCATCTGTTTGTCTAAACAATTTTTTTTCCTTGATCAAGGATGACATTGTTATATCTCAGCCAAGGTTCCTCTCCTACCTGGGGTACAAAGTCTTATTTTATGTCTTTTTTGTTCAATCTTGAGTCACAGAGGTATGTTACTGTTAATTTTGTTTATTGCCTGCTTTGTTTTCTAGTGGGCATTTTTGGACTTACATACTCTGGGTCTCCCAGTCATAACAAATGTAAGCAAAACTCCTGACCACAATATTGTAAATTACTAATTGATCCTAGAGGGAAAGTCAAGCTACTACCAGGCACCCCAACTTACACCTGCCAGTTCACCTGATAGCCTCTCTCAAGTGTGGTGTAGAAGGTCCCCAATAAGCATGCACAGAACAGAGAAAGCTGCACAAAGAAACTGGGATTTCAGCTCTTTGAAGACGAATTGCCACCTGCTAATTCATTTTGCTGGCCATTTTTAAGACTCTTCTTAATTAACTGACTACAAAATGTTTCTTTAAATGATTCCAATTAAGAAAGAGTAGATTGGGTGCAAATAACAGTACATATTATAAAGGGATAGTTCATTCACTGTGATGATACTACTAATCAAACATAAACTTTGACATATGTACATATTAAAAGCAAATTTGGAAGTCAAACACATGAACTGATAACAACTTAAGAACAGAACATGAAACATGAACAGTAATACAGTGAAGGGATCCTCCCCAAAGAGAAAAAAAACATTAAAATTTACCAAACCATAAACAAACTGGCTTTGCAAACAAAGGTGGAAACTTTGTTTATTCGATAGGAATAAATCTAATGATCCTGCTGCAACCTCTAACCAGTCACTTGAAAGCATCAGTCTTCTTTTTCCCGTCATGTAGCATGGTGAGACGGAGATCACTCAGGACACATGACATACTGTAGTAGAGAATGAACTCTCACATGCAGCTGAGGATGCACCCATCACTAATGTAGTTGCATACATTGCATGAAGTTTAGGAAATGGTTCCTTATAGACCTGTACATAATTGTCAGGGGAGAATTTCTTTAGTAACATGGCTTTTGCAAGTGGAATTTCATGTTGCAGACTATTGGTTGAAGCATCCATATCAGTGAGGAGGGGAGCCAAAAATGTCAAATCTAGAAAAGAATTTGACTGAGGAAGAAAACGATTTACAGCTCTCATCAGGTAAAGTCTTTTCTTTGAAAATCTATTTTCCATTTCTTCAATAACTCTGTCCAGAATGTTCAAAAGGGATTTCCTCAAAGACTGGCTGAGAGTGCTTAAAGAATCCGAGTCAGTCTGTGACCAAGAGTGGAGAGAACAATGGTGTCTGTAAGCAGTTTGGTCAAGGTTCTCTTTCTGTTTGCAGTAGGGGGTATCTACTGTTATTTCAAAATCATCCCATGAACCATCTCCTCGGATATCTTTCAGTGCTTTCAGAGAAGCACTGATGTCCTCCCCAGCATGACACACATACAATAAAATACAACACAATTTATTTTTGTATAGCCCAAAATCACACAAGAAGTGCCACAATGGGCTTTAACAGGCCCTGCCTCTTGACAGCCCCCCAGCCAGGACTCTCTAAGAAGACAAGGAAAAACTCCCAAAAAACCCTTGTAGGGAAAAAAATGGAAGAAAACTTGGCCTCCAGATAAGTGTTTCAAGGAATTTTCCAATCTCAAAAAAAATATGCTTCCTCAACTCTACTAGAAGCCCTGCTGCCTCTGTACAAATAGCCATTGTAGCCCCACTGTCTTCAGAAACCTCAGACAAAATGTTCAGGATAGCCTCCCGATTCTCAACATGGCATTGTGTCACTTCATAGTGACTTGTCCACCTGACTTCCAGTAGTCTTTTAAGCGAGGGAGTATTATAATTCCAGGCTACATAATAATGATGAAAAAAAAAACCAGAGTGACCCAGAGTGGTCAAAAATGTTTTTTGTATATGCCTTCCCCTGAACTGCGTAACCACTGCTAAGTGCAGTTGATGGTTATAATAGTGCACATATGGAATGTGTCTACTAAGCTTTGTTGCAACAATGCCTGCTCCCCACCCTTGTTCCCACTCATGACTAATGGCCCATCATAACGTTGGTTGATTATGTTATCAGGCATGTAACCCTCAGTGGACAGGTGTCTGATTATTTCTATGGTTATATATGTTCAGCATCTAGCTGAGTAAATTCCAGTAAACCAATGAAATGATCCTCTAGAACAGTTTCACACAAACCATATTGACAGATTATCTTACATCCATCTCGAGTCCCATCACTTTTGATACAGAATCCAGGAATGTCTGCCTTTTCATATTTCTTTTTTCACTTCATGCAAAATTAAACTGGCAAGACTGTCAATAATCTCATTTTGAATGTTTTTTGCTAATTCAGTACGTTTGGAATCCTGTAACAATGTATATTCAAATAAATTAATGAAAAGACTGGCAGGAATGTCTTCATCATTACTTTAATGACACTGGATGGATTCTGTGCTCCCATGACAAGAAAGCTCATTCACACAGAAAAAACTGTACCACTTCCCCAATGCTTTTAATGTAGTATTGATTTTTTTCGACCTTCATTTAAATGGCATTGACTAAATGCGTGCTTTTGGAATCCCCTTTTCTA